>NC_141107.1:7135912-7188412 GCF_041138505.1 Cibotium barometz | reverse complement strand
GGAAGTAGAATAGTGTTACCTTCCAGTTTTACGGGTGGGCCACGACAAATGTATCAACTTTATCAGGATGCCATGGCAATTGTTCGTTCAAAGGGCAAGCCCGATTTATTCATTACTTTCACCTGTAACCCAAAGTGGCCAGAGGTATTAGATGCTTTACTCCCGGGGCAAAGTGCATGTGACCGGCCTGATTTGACTACTAGAGTATTTCACCAAAAACATTCAGATATGATGAAAAATATCGTGAAGAAGGACCTCTTTGGTAAGGTGATTGGATATGTGAGTGTCATTGAGTTCCAAAAAAGAGGATTGCCTCATTCACACACGTTATTGATCTTGGATAGTGCCCATAAACCTAAGACTCTCCAAGACTATGAGACAGATTAGTATGTGCCGAATTACCTGACAAGCAAATGTTTCCTGCTCTGCATGATGTCGTGTTGCATTGCAATATCCATGGGCCCTGTGGGCCATTCAATCCAAGTGCAATTTGTATGGATAAAGGGAAATGCACAAGGAACTATCCACAAGCTTTTGCACAAGAGACTACTGTGGAGGAGAGTGGTTACCCCGTGTATATGCGTCGAAATGATGGAAGAACTGTGGCATTGAAAAAGTGTAATGTTGATAATAGATGGATTGTGCCATATAACCCTTATCTTTCAATCACATATAATGCTCATGTAAATGTGGAAATATGCTCAACAATATCAGCAGTGAAATATCTTTACAAGTACATATACAAGGGGCATGACATAGCAACAATAAGATTTAGCACTGTACAAGGTGGGGATGTTAATGCTGCTTGCGTAGTCGATGAGATTCAGAGGTATTTGGATGCACGTTACGTCTCTGCATCAGAGGCATGTTGGAGACTCTTTGAGTATGATTTACACAATGAGAAGCCTGATGTGCAACGGTTGCAGGTACACTTAGATGGGGGTCATAATGTTATCTTCAGAGATGATGATAATATTGCAGATGTTTTTCAGAGGGAAAATGTAGGCAAGACTACTATGACTGAATGGTTCACCTGTAATCAACAACATCCTGAAGCAAACAATACATTGTATAGTGATTTCCCTCAACAATGGGTTTGGAACTCCAGGTTGAAGAAATGGACCAAAAGAAAGATTGGAAACACTATAGGGCGCATGTACTTTGTAGCTCCTTTGGCAGGTGAGGCATACTATGTTCGCCTACTTCTTACAATATGTAAAGGATCTAAGTCATTTGAAGATTTGCGTTCGCTCAATGGTCACATCTATCCTTCTTTCAAGGCAGCTTGCATTGCCAGAGGGATACTGGAAGATGATTCTGAATGGGTTGCATGTATGGAGGAAGCATCATCTATGCAAATGCCTTGCAGTTGAAATGTCTTTTTGGTACTATATTGCTATTTTGTGAGCCTTCCTGTCCAGGAATATTGTGGAAGAGATTTCGAGAAGAAATGATAGAAGATTTTCTATACCAGTTATCGAGAAGCAGGGGTCAGTTTATTGGTATTGAAAAATTAGCTGAAACTCATGCACTACTACATTTGGAAGAAATTCTTCGTGCTCAAAGACGGACATTGGCAGATTTTGAAGGGATGCCTAAACTAAACAGAACTGATTTGGAAGTCTTGGGTGAAAATACATTGCTTTTGGAAGAGAGATCTTTTGATATTGTGGAACAATATAACCTGTCAAGTGCTATGGAGTCAACTTTAACAGATAGCCAGCGTGTTGCTTTCGATGCTGTAATGCATGCAATTGTGACAGATGCAGGTGACATTTTTTTCCTGGATGGTCAGGGGGGATCGGGCAAGACCTATTTGTATAATTGCTTGCTTGCGCGAGTACGTGGACAAGGGTATGTTGCTTTGGCCACTGCATCGTCAGGTATTGCTTCTCTACTCTTGGCGAATGGACGTACTGCACATTCTAGATTCAAGATACCTCTGGAGCTAAACAATTCTTCAACTTGCAAAATCCCTGTACATGGACAACTTGCTGAGGTTTTGAGAGTTTGTAAGCTCATTATTTGGGATGAGGCTCCAATGATTCATCGTTATGCTTTTGAAGCATTGGATAGGAGCTTACAAGATGTATTATTCTCAGATAAGCCATTTGGTGGAAAGGTTGTATTAATGGGAGGAGATTTTAGACAAATCTTGCCTGTTATTATGAAGGGAAGACGTGAGGATATTGTTAATGCAGCATTGTGTCGTTCCTTTATATGGAACTCTATCAAAGTTCTAAAGTTAGCTGGAAATATGCGTATTCAATCAAGCAATACTAATGGATGCAATGAGTTTAAACAGTGGGTCATGAATATTGGGAATGGAGTGGATTGTAGCAATGATAATACGATGGTGACACTGCCAAGTAATATGGTCTTGCAAAGATCGAGCCTTAAAGACTTGGTACATTGGGTATACTCTGAATTGGCTATCACTACGACATATGCTTCATACTTTAGTGAGCGTGCTATTCTTGCTCCGATAAATAGTCAAGTGGATATTGTGAATAAGACAGCTTTGGATGCAATGCCTGGTGAGCCTAAGGAATATTTCAGTGCAGATTCGATTCTTGAAAATGATGAAAATTCATTCCTGTATTCCACAGAATTTTTGAACACAATCGACCTTCGGGGCGGATATCCACCTCATTGCTTGGTTTTAAAGTTAGAAGCTCCTGTTATTTTGCTTCGTAACTTGGATCCAAGACGTGGACTCTGTAATGGTACGCGGATGATATGTAAGGCCTTTCACTCTAAAGTCTTGGAGACTGAAATCATCACTGGTACTAAAGTTGGTAAAAGAGTATTTCTTCCACGGATTACCTTTATATGCAGCGAGGCCCAACTACCATTCACCATGAGAAGGAGACAGTTTCCCGTGCGGCTGGCATTTGGCATGTCAATAAACAAATCACAAGGCCAAACCCTAAATGTCTTGGGGTTGTATTTGGTGACTCCAGTGTTTACTCATGGACAACTGTCACGAGCACGGTCTCCTCATGCTGTTGGGGTTGTATTTGGTGACTCCAGTGTTTACTCATGGACAACTGTATGTTGCGTTGTCATGAGCACGGTCTCCTCATGCTGTTAAGGTGTTACTTGAGGATAACGCTAATGTGGAGTGTTCATTTGATGATCTTCAAAGTTATACACCTACAACAAACAATATTGTTTATAAGGAGATCTTAATGACTTCAGAGTGACAAGTCAGGTTTCTTATTTAAGTTCTGCAATTTGATTAATTTTGTTGTGATTTCTTTTTTTATACATATTTGTCCATGGTAAAAGTACCTATTTTTGTTGTTTATGTTTTGACAGACATGTCTAAGATTACCTTTACATTGGACATGCCTTTGTCGAGGATAGTACGTGAGTTTTTCTCTATATTTGCTTAACTTTTCTTGATTACAAAGTATGAAACATGACATTCTATACTAATGTCTATCTGTATACAGAGCCACCGCTATGGTCAGCTCCTATTACTGCAGGTCACGTAGCAGGGATTATGATTGATGCTTATAGGGATGGGTAAGTATAAGTGTAATTGTTAGGCATTGTATGAATATTTTTTGAACCTATATATAAATAATTGTATAACCTATTTGTTATGCTTTGATTTTAGGATATTACATGACATTGATACGTTTATGGTAAGAGTTGTCGACGAAGGCATTGAGATGTACGGGATTGGTGTTCCTGATGAGGAGTGGGGCGTGTATTTGTTTTGGAGAGAGATGGACAGATGCTTTGCATCATTTGAGGGGTATTCAGTACCCGATGAGTGGTTGTTTCTTACATCCATCATGGCCATTGGTATTCGTTATGCGTTTTATACTAGAGCTCCTCATGTACCATCGACTCGATGTTCTATTGTGCGAGGTAATTTTGATTATGTTTTTCTATTATAAGATTTTTTTGAGATTTTATTTATCGATGTGTCGTTATGTGCAGATTTGATTTATCATTGTTTCGTTTGTGCAGGTCCTTTGCATTCATCGTTAGTAGAGCATGTGCGGGATGGATCACCGCTTTACAATAGAGAGCGTATTGTGATGAGGAGACAATTGAATGATCCTTCTCACAAGAGAAGAATTCAATTTGTTGACTCTGACATTACTGACTAAGAATACGTATTTTGTGGTGCATTTTGAGAATATGTAATATTGGTCCTTTTTTGCATCTTTGTATGCTACATTACTATGATATTTTTGTTTTCGCCATAAATCTACGAGACATGGATGTTATTTTGAGATATGTATATATAAAGTCACTTGAAATAATGTATTGTGTTACTTAAAACATGACCTAAATTGGAGCAACTGAGTTTATTTTTTCTAGAACTCTACCTGTCGGCCCGCAGCAACGCGCGGGTCCAATACTAGTACTTTTTTAAAAACCAAAGCCCCTGTCGTTCTCTCTTGCTCCTCTACCGCGCCCACATGCCTAAGATGCAAGTGAAGTTGACCATCATGTCTAGACGAAGGCCCTCAAATTGTATAACCATTAAAAAATAATAACTTTTCCTTGACCTTCTCCTATTGGGCACATTGTGCAAATAGTGCAGAGCAAGCACTACATCAAGTGGGTTGACCGGTCTAAAAAGGGGTAAAAGTACACATGTTATCTACTAATAACAGCCATTAAAATGAGTACAAATATGCGAATTTGGGTCTACTTGTCTACCACGAGAAAAGGCACGCACTTGTGCATCCATAGGAAGAAAACACAGACACACTCAAAAAAATCTTTGTTTTGGATCTCATCAACTTTCCCCACCACTATATACAATTTGGTCCCAAAAAAATCTTTGTTTTGGATCTCATCAACTTTTCCCACCACTATATACAAATCCACCAGTGTGTTGCCACACATGGTATTATTTTAGGCCATATTTTACACTTAATGCATTCCAAGAGACAACATTTGAGCACTGCAATCTCAACATACATATCCATCCCAACCATAATATTTTATATCAGTTTGGTCCACACAAAAAAAAATATTTGTTTTGCATCTCATCAACCTTCCCCATAACTTTATACAAATCCACCAGTTTGTTGCCAAACATGGTATTATTTTCAGGCCATATTTTACACCTAATGCATTGCAAGAGACAACATTTGAGCACTGCAATCTCAACATATATATCCATCAAAGAAATGCCAACCATAATATTTTTTCCAAGCAACCTATGTATAGCAATCTCGTCATGCATTGCCCATTGTCAATTGCTTCTATGCTTCCACATATTTTCAACATGCAAGGCCATATTTTACACCTAATGCATTCCAAGAGACAACATTCAAGCACTGTAATCTCAACATACATATCCATCAAAGCAATGCCAACCATAATATTTTTTCCACACAACCTATGTATAGCAATCTCATCATGCATTACCCTTTGTCAATTGCTTATATGTTTCCACATACTTTGTCAATTGCTTATATGTTTCCACATACTTTCAACATGCACCGCACCTATATCATACATATCCTTGAACATGGCACCTGCATATCCTTGAACATGGCACCTGCATACATATCCACCATGAGCATCGTACTTGCATACATATCCATGTGAAAGCATTACAGGAGCACAATATCATCCCCCATCAACCCTTGCCTACATGTCCACCTTAGTCCTCTTAGGCATAAACTGTATAGTTAATGCACTCCAAGAGATGTCTCAAGAAGGGAGTTCCCCAGGCTCTTGTTATTCTTTTTGCAAGTGCACCACACTTGGCATACATATGAATTGAAAGTTTGAAGTGTTTCATTGGCCATGCTAGGCATGTACTGCAATTAGTTGAACTCAAGCTATTGCAAGAGCATTAAACTTGGCATACATATCCATCTTAACATATCCCAAAAGTCCCTTTTGTACATACATGAGCACATGCACTTGGCATACTGTATATTAGAGCTGCATCACACCTACATACATATCCATGAGCATCGCACCTACATACATATCCATGTGAAAGCATTGTAGAACACAATATCATCCCCCATCAACCCTTTCCTACTACCTTGGTCATCTTAGGCATAAACTGCAGTTAATGCACTCCAAGAGATGTCTTGAGAAGGGAGTTCGCTGGGCTCTTGTTATTCTTTTGCAAGTGCACCACACTTGGCATACATATGAATTGAAAGTTTGATGTGTTTCATTGGCCATGCTAGGCATATACTGCAATTAGTGGAGCTCAAGCTATTGCAAGAGCATTAAATCTGGCATATATATCCATCTTAACATATCCCAAAAGTCCCTTCTGTATGTACATGAGCACATTCCAAGAGAATACATCCCTGCTCATACATATCAAGCAAAAAGAGTTAAGAGCATTCCAACCTTGCTTTTTTTATGAGTACACACCAAAAGAACAAAACTCTACTCTTATGCATGTTAAGCAAATACACATTTGCAAATATTTAAACCTCTCTCCCCCCCCCTCTCTCTCTCTCTCTCTCTCTCTCTCTCTCTCTCACACCCACACACACACACACACACATGCAGATTAAAATCATCTCTCTCTCCTTTTTCTCTTCACATGCACACACTTGCAACTCACATCATTGAACACACACACACACACAATCATGCACATTAAAATGTTTCTCTCTCTCTCTCTCTCTCTCTCTCTCTCTCTCTCTCTCTCTCTCTCTCTCTCTCTCTCTCTCTCTCTCTCTCTTCACACACACAATCTTGGATACACACAAAATCTGCATTGAACACAAACATACACATTACAATTATTTTTTAAGCCTCTAAGCAAAATCACATCTAAACATGTGTCAATCTGCACGAATGAGTTGTTGAAGTCCCTATAGGATGATATGAAAGGTGCGCGCATTGAGTTAATCTTCATTCTACCACCCTTCATCGCTCAGCTATCGCCATCCTAGATTGTACTATACACATTCATTAATTGGTTGTCCAGGTATGGCACTCCTGTCTTTGCCTCTTTGATTGGGAAAAACCCTGATGGGCGTATCTATGCCACTGCATCCACACCAATGGTCCAAAAACAAAAGCTTTAATTTTTTAAATATATTTTCACCGACCAAACCCAAATTTTTTTAAATTAAAAAACCCGACTTTAATATCAAAAAAATTTAAACTTGAATTTAATATTGAAAAAAAAGCAAGTGTTTTAAGAGATCTTTAAAAAACCATATAATTTGGGTTTTTGCCGTTGTTTCCCTCCACTATTAAATAGTTAAATCAAACTATTTGAGTATGTACTACTTTGGACAAAACCCAATTTGAATACACAAAGTTTAATACATTTCTTAACCTTAATCATAATGGGATAACAGATCTCAACATGGTTTAATTGTCTTTCACAAAGACTATGTAAATTTTTATTACAGAAGCACCATCTCTCCTTTGGCCTCTAAACCACCTAGAACCTAATGATTAGCAATACTAAGTACCCACAAATAATATTACATTCTCGTTGAACATAAAATTAAGATTAATTAGAGTTGATCTCTCAAGATATTTGAAAAGAATAGGATAAGCACATATTACTAATAGTTTTGATAAAATAGCTATGAGAGTTGAGAGAGCTTACACAACTTGTTGTTGGTTCCACAGTAAAGTGTAGTTATGGAAATCGACGATGATGAAATGCGCTTCTCTCTACCCCCCTACTCCACTTGCATACACATTCGTCTACAATATGAGAGGTTGTCGCCCAAAAATTCAAAGTCTAACTCATCATGCTTTGATCCCAAAGAAGAGAACTGTATCACAAGATCAACTGTATGATTAGTTTTCTAATACACAAAATAAACACAATACTAATCGGATTAACTCTATGATTAGTATTATAATACACGAAATAACAAAGTCACTTTACCTACTACGCTCTCATCAACCTATACCACGCCATCTTCTCTGTGCCACACCCCTCCCATCACCTTTCCCTCCTCTCTTGCTCTATCTCTATCTCAGTCTCTCCCTCCCAGAGGTAAAAGCAAGCAAGAGCAGGCAACAGGACAACGTATAACCTGGCAAGCTAGCATGCAAGAGGAGGCAGTGCAATCGCCTGAAGAAAATCACACAAGCGTTGTTTTAATTCCTGGAAGAAGTACCTGCCCAGCAGCAAAAACGATCGGATAGGCTCCATGTCTCTGCAACACCCATCACGTCGATCATCCTCTCCTCACCCGAGAGAGAGAGAGAGAGAGAGAGAGAGAGAGACGACATTATCCACCCACCAATGGTGATGTCGACCACGTGGATTGTAGCTAACATAGGGGTTTCAGTCGGACTCCATCAACTACTGGCTATGGATCCATTATAACCTCCCTCGAATTGTGGACTCACAGCGTGCGCCATATATAATGGAGCTGCGAAGGCACAAACAACGAAGGCACAAACAACAGTTGCACGCCTCTGAGTCGATGCCATAGCCAGTATATACCTTCTTCTCCTAAGAGGGTATCTCAATCGGAGACAGAAAAATAGGGTCGTTGAGGAGGGAGGCAGACTACTAGATCAAGTGTCTCAAGGAAGCTAACTCTGATACCAATCGCTCGTAACCCTTGAGGTCTCCAAGCTCTATAACTCCTTGAGAAGCAATTCCACCACATCTCCTGCACGTTGTTACACCGCCGCGTTACACTACGGGTCCTCATCCCTCCTCTCGTCTCACTTCACTCACACACACTCACTAGCATGCATTAGGGAGAGAGATTAGCAAGAGGATTAGCAAGAGCAAGACTCAATTGCACAATGGGAGAGTATGTTGTATTATGAGAGAAATTCACTTATATATATGGCCATAACTATTCACACTCACTTAAATTGTGGCCGGCTGGGCACTTTAGGCTCATAAGAGGCCTAATGCTATTACAATGACTACTCTCATAATATATCCATGAAGTACATCACTTAGAACTTCATCCTATCTTGTTGCCACACGGGAATCGCCATAAATACTTCGTGACACCATCACGAGCACCTGTCCAAGTTGTAGCTTTGGACACTATGGCTTCATATCTTGAATGTATGACCCTTTGGTGTATCTATCGTGACTCCTTGATGTAAGATAATGGCGGTAGCTCTTATTAACCCTAGAATTGGGTTAACATTCCCCCCTTCCTAATGGACGATTGCGTCCGCATGATCGCACATCGAAGATCTTTGGGTGGGGAGAATGAACAAGCTTTGTCGATGGTGTTGATGATGATGAGTGACATTCAATGGTCTTTGTTCCTCCGGAAGGAATAAGAAAAGCTAGTTTATTAATGAAGAGGTTAGTGGTGTATAGGGAATTCCTAACGGAGTGGGGGGTGGGGTTTTTTGCAAATGATTGCCTTTTTATATTTGTATGAGCCCCTCTTTTTTTTTAATGCTCAATTTGTTTTTGGCAATCATTGGCAAGGTTACATGTGATTTTTGTTAGTGAGGACACTAAGAGATATTAATACTAGGAGAGAAGAGAGAGAACGATCCGGAGGAACGTAGACTTAATCATCAGAACGAGATGGTGATTCTCAGTTCCTCATTTGATTCATTGAAGCAACATTCATCATTTGAAGAATTTGGCCTTTGATGATGTCCCTTTGTGTGGTAGGATTCTTGTCAAATGTTGTTGAGAAGGACGTGTTCATGTCTTCTTTTGTCCATATGCTTTTTATGTTTTTATGTATATTTAAGTGCTCTTATGAAGCAGATTTATATGAAGTAAAAGAATTGAGTCATATAGATTCTTATTGAACTGTTCTGTGTTGAAGTAGCCACTTGTTGGTGAGGATTGAAAGAATTACATTGACTTACGACGGCGGCTAATATAGGTATCTTCACTAAGGAGATTGAAGATCATTGACTTGTGAAGATGGTGGCGTCGTTTGGAGAGGTTTGTAATTTGAAGGAAAATTCCAGGCGATGGGTTGTACCATTGACCAGGCTTTTGCCCACCATGGCTCCCCCATCCAAAGATATACTTGGAAGTTGTCGATGGTGAGGCTTTGGTGCAAATGTTCTCTAATGCATGAGTATGGATATGTACTCATCATGGAGCAACTGCTAAAGAATAGTAAGCAATAAGCTTAAGAGATATATAATGGCTATTGAAGATCGTTGGGAAGGTGTTAATGCGCTTAATCCGTGATGATGAGGCTTAAATCGTGAAAGCGTAGGTATTTAAGTCATGAGATTGTATTTCTTGAGAAACCTGAACTCGTGAGATTGCAGGTTTTGACCCGGATAGTTTTTTTTAAAAATAAATTTTATGGGTCAGCTAGGTCATCCAGAGGGGTGACAAGAGCATTATTATTTTGTTCTTGATGCACTCATATGTCTCCGTTTTTGCAGACGTGGGTATTGATTTTTGAATTTGTTGCTCAAATGTTATCAAGGCAGTAGTAAGGAAGACTACTGATTGTTTGCTTGAACAAACAACCTCTTGTGTTGGTGCTAAATGCACGAGAGTGGTTGAGTGATTTGCTTGTCATTGCTTGGGCCTCCATTCTTGTCGAACTTTAGGTGAAGTTGTTGGGGTTGAAGTCGGTGCGCTGAGGTTTTCTTCACATTGTTCGATTTTAGCAACCATATGATGGAATTACCATCATAGTATTCTTGTTGTTGAAGCACAGGCGCAGGCACCCATCTTTGATGAACACTGTAAACTGGCGGCCGATGTGCTTGCTGTTGAGGTTTTCTTCTTTATTCAAGCTTAGGGGTCTTTGTGACGTGCTTAGGGACCCAAGCTTTGGTATTTATTTGGTAGTATCCTTGTGCCTACAGTAGTGTTTTTGGTACCCACACTTGTTGCATTGGTGGAGTTCTTTGAGGAACTCACATAGGCTTTTGTGGATGGTGTTGTGGAGTACTCTTCTTCTTCCTTGGCCTCCGAGTGTGCTGCGTTGAGGAAGAGGTTTTGACTGTCCAGGCACCGAAATTTGATTGGCACTTCATAGTGGCCTTGAGCTACAAGTAGCTGCTTCTCCACCCACATTTTGATACGATGAAGATATCGTGATTGTGGGAGTCTTGGTGGAGTTTTCTTTAGGGTTGATGTGGAAGGTTTGGGGCCCTTCTTGACTTTAGTTGGCGCTGAGGCTGCAGGTCTGAGACTCATGAGAATTGTTGATAATGATGAGATTAGAGTCTCTTATGGAGTTGCTATTGATGAGACGAGGCTTTTGAGCATGTGGTTGTCTCCTTTGGTGAGGTTTGTCGATGAAGATGCATAGGCTCCGGGGTCTTTCCTTTGAGTTCCTTGTAAGAGATAGATGGTTTGGCTGTGGGAACTTCTTTAGGAATAGCTGTTGATTGCGAGGTTTTGGCATTGAACTTTGTAGGTGAGGATGGGGTTGAAGGAGTAGATGCTTTATCGAAGTCGGTCATTGACGCAAATGGTAGGTCATTGACGCAAATGGTAGGTCATTGTGTAGAGGGACTTTTGTGGAAGAGGCTTGTATCCTTTTGTGTTTAGCATCATAGAAATCCATTAAAGTTGGATCCTCTTCCTTGCAGTATGGTATTGTCAACTTTGTCGTTGACCATCATGAGATGACTCTATCGCTAGCAAAGCACAGTGGTGCTTGGGCAGCAACAATCCATTTATGCCCCAAGATCAAATACATACTCAACCACAAAAAACTTCCAAGTAAGGAGGTTAGTTTCAATATACATTGTGTGTTCAAAATACCCAAAACATGGCATGTTCAAGACTTGTGTAAAGGTAATCCTTTCAGGATGTGTCGTGAGTGTTAGTTGACCTAGCAATTCCCATAGCTCAAGGGTCATGAGATTGTATTCTCATGTTGGATAAAGATGTGCTTGAGCTATGGTGATTTTATTTGCAATTTCTAATCCAATCAGAATCCTAGGGATCTTTTCAGTAAGATATGTTGGAAGTTCTCGCTCCTACTAATAGCAATTTTACATTGCTTTGCAAGAGTGTTCAAGGTGACTGTTTGCATGGATTCATCTAGTGAATACAACGATTCACTTACCCAAGTTCCGCCAAGGACGACATCATACTCAAGGGAATCTAGGGTAACATGGAATGTAAATTCCATATTACCATCAATTGTTTGAGTTGTGTATCTAAAGGAACCTGGAACTTCAATGTTTTGTCCATTCGCTCTTCTTACAAGACTATTGCTTGTAGGGATGAGTTTAGGTTGCCCAAATGACACCCAAGTGTCTATTGTCATGATGTTATGACTAGCTCGAGGGCTAATAATCAATGCGCGTTTACGCTTAACATCATTGCCTATAGGAAAATCCAACCATACCATGATAGAATCTTTCAAAGGAACCATGGATGTTTCGGTTATTGACTCTGCTTTAGATCCCATTTCTGTTTCATACTCCCATTCACTTTCATCCTCATTTTGGCTTTCAGCTTTTTCAAGAGTACCCAATGCGTACACCGGCACACTTGGCCCTCTAACAATTCTTAATGAGGTCTGTTTGGGAACTTGAGAATCCTCATAGTCCTATTTTATGGAGTTCGTTATGTCCTTGTATAACTCAGGTTGAGCCCTTAAAGGTGCAAGTGCTGATGTGATACTGGCTTTATCATGAGAGGAGCATTCCTCCAAATGAGGTTTTGAGAGACTGTTTTAATATTACAAGGGAATTATTGAATTCCTCACGTGCTTTCTCAAGCATATAATTCGTACAATCTGTTTCAAATGACTCTTCTATAGAGAGTATGTCTTCCTCTTAAAAGGGGAAGCAGTACTCCTCTGTGCTTTGTATTTTGGTTGCTGTTTTAGGATTGGGATTATGAGGCTCAATCACAACCGAGGACCCTATAAGACATTCAACCAAGCTAAGCATGCTCTCCTGAGCTTGCTTTTTGCGTTTTGCGATCACTATTATCCATTTGGGGTGGTTGGGTGGGTTCTAGTTTCTTGATTGGTCTATGTGGTGCACTAAGTGAAGAGTAAGAACTTGTTTCATCCTCACTTAGTGATGTACTAGAACTTGTTTCATTTTCTGACTTTTTTTGGTTTGTTAGTTTTTTTATTATGTTTACCCATGCGATAAGATCGAATTTTCTTTTGGACTTTTGTATTGTGTGTCGTACATATGTGAAAAGATGCAGGGGAGAAGATAGCTTGAGCTCTTGCAAGCACACACACACTCACAAAACCCTAAAAGAGAACACACAAGGTGAGAGGCTGAAAATCATCTTCTTCTTCACACAACACTCAACACACCATATACAAAGATAAGAGTACACACATATGAAAAGGTACTCAACCAAATACATACTAGGGTTCTCTATAGTGTGAACCCAACTAAATGAGCTGGCGCTATAACTATGCCAGTCTCTAGAATGGCTGTCACACAGCCTGTCATCCCACTGGCTGCATATCACCCATGATCTCACCAACTATGCCAGTGGTGTAAGTGTGGGACCTATCCCCCAACCACCTCACTAGATAAGCTCGATATCTCAACACTCCCCCTCGAGCTCAACTCCATTCCATATACACTAAGCGAAGCCCTGAATCTGTGGAGCTTCTCTGTACCCAACGCTTTGTTGAAGATGTCAGCGACCTGATCCTGTGTGCTAACATAAACAAGGTCAACGTCTCTTGCTGCCAAAACCTTCTCTCTGACAAAATGGTAGTGGACCTCTATATGCTTCATGCGAGCATGAAAAACTAGGTCCCTGGCCAACTGTATACTACTAATGTTGTCACACAGAAAATGACAACTTGTATGCATCTCAATGCATCCAAATGCGGCTTCCGAGAGGAACCTGCATAAACTAACTCACCAACCCAATAGCATAGCTCAAATCTGGCTTGGTGATCATCATGTAGATTAAGCTTCCTACTATGCGCCTATACATAGTAGGATCCTCCAAAATCTCTCCCGAATCTGCACTCAACTTGCCATTCTGATCCAATGGCACTGAGATAGGCTTATAGCTTGTCATACCATACTTGGACAACATGTCCAAGCCATACTGTCTCTGCAGCAATAATCCAATACCATGTGGTGACCTAATCACCTCAATGCCCAAGAAATATGTGAGGTCCCCCAGATCCTTCATCTCAAACTTATGTCTAAGCAAGATCTTTACATCAAAGATCTCTACATCATGGTCCCCCGTAATGATCAGGTCATCTAGATAGATGACAACAAAGCACAACCCCTCTATCACTGTGTCTCACATACAGCGAGAAATTTGCATTGGCTACATGAAAGCCAATAGTGACAAGATATTCAGAAATCTTGTCAGACCATGCTCTTGGTGCTTGTTTTAAGCCATACAAGGCTTGTTTTAAGCCATATAAGGCTTTCTTCAACCTGCAAACATGCTCGGGGTGACTCACATCCTCATAACCAGGTGGCTGTAAGATATACACCTCTTCCTGTAAATCCCCATGCAAGAATGCATTCTTTACATCCATCTGATGTGAAGACCATTGCTTTGACGCAGCCACTACTATCACAACTCTTACTGTTGCCATCTTGGCAACTGGGCTGAAAGTTTCCTCATAATCAATGCCATATGTCTACGTATATCCTTTGGCTACCAATCTAGCCTTATACCTGCTTATGCTTCCATCACTGTTATGTTTTACTTTGTACACCCACTTGCATCCAATGGCTTTCTTGCCTTCAGGCAATTGCACTAAATCCCAAGTCTCATTTCCATATAGTGTATCCATCTCCTCATCCATAGCTTTCTCCCAACACACATTTCCAACAGCCTCATCAATGCATGTGGGCTCTACAACCTGTATAACTTTTTCCATGTATGCATAGTGATGTGCCACATAACCATCATAGGTAAACCTCTGCACAGGATTCTTCACTCTCCCAGATCTTCGCAGCTTTGTATTCATAGCTTCCATAGCTTTCTTTACACCAAGTGTTCTCATAGCTGGTATCCCAAGATCCTCACATCAAGGCTCATCTCTGAGCCACTAGACTCTCCATCAACATGAGAATGCCCTGCAGAAATGTCAGGCATACTAATAAGGGGCTCAACCACTTTCTCTTTGCCTTTATGTGATGTACTAATCACATTTGCAGGACTGGTATTATGACGCAGCATGCCACTCCATGGTCTATCAATTGAACCACTAGATGAGGACTCTCTTGGTCCACTCAAAGACTGTGATTGCTGACTTGTATTCTGTGCAACCACATTTCCACTCACATCAGCCCCAACAGCTTCTTTTTCAATAGCATACTAGCTGCTCATCTCATCAAAAACACTAGATGAGGACTCTCCTGGTCCACTCAAAGACTATGATTGCTAACTTGTATTCTGTGCAACCACATTTTCACTCACATCACCAACAGCTTCTTTTTCAGCTGCATACTAGCTGCTCATCTCATCAAAACAACATCCCTACTTACCCTCAACTCACATGTAGCAGGGTTATAACACCTGTATCCCTTTTGCTCAAGGGAATACCCAATAAACACACATTTTTCAGCTTTTGAACCGAGCTTAGTTCTCAGCTCATCTGGCACATATGCAATGCATCCAAAGACTTTAAGATTTGACAAATCAGGTTTTTGCCAGTAAACCTCTCCTCTGGAGTTACATCATGTATGGCTATAGTTGGAGTCCTGTTCATGATGTAAATTGTTGTAAAAACAACCTCAGCCCAATAGCTATGCGGCATATTCTTCTCTCTCATCAATGCTCATGTAATCTCAGCAATGTGCCTGTTTTTTCGCTCAGCAACTCCATTTTGCTGCGGAGTGTATCTGCATGTAAACTGTCTCCGAATACCATTCTTCTTCAAAAATTCAGAGAACTCATTGGAGTACTCTCCCCCTCCAGGCACTTTACATATTTCCCTGTTTACTTTTCAACCATAACTCTGAAATTCTGAAAATGAGTGAACACCTCACCCTTCTCCTTCATGAAGTATACCCACACTTTCCTTGTGTGGTCACATCAATAAATGTCACATAATACTGCAGCCTCGACATGGTCTTCGTAGGACCCCATACATCTGAATGCACAACATCTAGTGTATTTCTGCTCACATTTCTGTTACGTGGAAATACATGCTTTGTTTGCTTTCCAAATTAGTATGCTTCACATATTTTCTGCATACCTTCAACTTTAAACTTTGGCAGCCGTGTCACAATTCCTTTAGTTTTCATAGACTTTATTCTTTGCACATTCACATGTCCACTTCTTTTATGCCAAATGTCTGTGTCTGCAACAATTCTTGAACCATTTGCAAACATCGCAGCACTCACTTCAGGCATGTTTATACATTTTGCCCACTCTGTTGCCTTTTGCAACCAACCTACACTTGTCTTTAAAGTCTTCAACACCAGTCTCTAGAATGGCTGTCACACAGCTTGTCATCCCACTGGCTGCATATCACCCATGATCTCACCAACTATGCCAATGGTGTAAGTGTGGGGCCTATCCCCCAAGTGGGTCATCAATGTCCACCACCTCACTAGATGAGCTTGATATCTCAACAATATGGGTGTCGAGGTTTGTGTGGTGATCTTTGAGGTGGATGCTTCCACATCATGTATAGCTTTTGTCTTCGCTCATCCTCACTAGCCAGTTTATCTACGGGCTCCTTTTCCTTGTCTTTTAATTCGACCTTGGTTTTGCTAGTTTGTTGTCCTTTGTTTTTATTGGTTTTAGAAGGTTTTGCTCCTCCTTTTGGGTTCTTTTTTGAAGCATGTTCTTCTACCCATGTTGAGGTATTGTCTTTTGCGTTCCTTTTGACTGTTTCTCATGCCTTGGCTTGTAAGCGTGTAAGCACATTCAAGGGCACCGTGGACAATTTTCTATTTTTTACACTTAAGATGTTAAGAGTTGTATTTTGTGAGACAAGTTGCATTGAAGCAACTCATCTTGGGTAATCTTGGAACATGTGATCAATGCCACATCGTTCACACATGGGTCATAAGGTGTGAATGACTATGAGCATGGAAGTATTCCAAATTGTGCAGTTTGCCACCTTGTGAGGTCCACAACAATAGAAACACTGAAGTGTTCGATTAACTCCTTCCTAAGCAGTTTCTAACCTTTGGACTGTTTCTATCTGGTGCACAAGAGGGAGGTTTCGAGTACATTGTGGGGTTTTAAGCAAGGCTACATAAAATTTTGAGAATTTTAATTCTGAGATCGATCTTTCTTTTGCCATTGCTTCACTTGGTTTAGATAAGGAACATCTCGTAGCATGATCATCTTCTAGCATGTTGTCATCTAAACGTATTACTTCTTTGCAACATTGATCGAATGTTTCTGGATTGGAATCAAGTTGTGTAAGCGGTTATTCTTGAAGCCCATCATGAAACATCTCTTCAATTCGAACATCATTTAATTTTTCCCATGACTCACAACATGAGTCCAAGAGTTTTATCCTAAGGATAAAATCTCTAATGGATTCATTTGGGTTGATGCTCAATTGAAATAGAGTTCTGTTACTACACTCCACCGATCACCTTGTTTGGAAAAGCCATGTATAAAGGCTGATTTCAAGGTTTTAAAGTTGGCCTTAATCGTTGGCATCAATGTGATGAACCATTGACTAGCTTTTCCCTCTAAGCATAAGTTCAATGCATGTACCTTAATGGGACAGTTGGGATTTCCAAAGGCTTCACATCTATGTTCAAACATTTGAATGAATTGAACAGGGTATGTTGTTCCGTCATATTTGCTCATAATTTTAGAAATTTGTACGACCGTATTTCTATATGAATCACTGAGGCCGTATGTGAGTGCTCTTGTTGGAAGAGACTCAGTGAGTCCTTGGACCACCTCCCTTCCTAGACTAGTCAGTATGTCCAAGGTGTGGGCATCCAGGAAAGAGTTGGTACTTATAGGATTTACGGGAATGTTAGATAAGGGACCAAAGCCTTGTGGGATGGAAGTGATAGGGGGTGTAAAACCCGATGACATGCTTGTTATAGGCATGGCCAATGGTATTGGGAGGTGAATTTGTGACATATATCTCAATGGCTCGAAGATGTCAGCCATTGGGTTCAATCCTTGTGTAATCCCTGGCAATCCCTCTACTGTGGCCATGGTAAAGTGCCTAAATGCTCCTTAATGAGCAATCACAATTTTTTACGGTTTTTTTTTTTTGCTTTTAATATTCTCCCACAGCCCGTTACAGCCTCAAGAGGCTTGGTGTACTCTTCGTTGGATCAAACGGGTGTCCATTCACCCTAATTAGCTTAGGCACTATACGCACATGAACATGAGATATTTTTCCGAAAAAAGCATATGCTAGGAACTTCCCAGATGGAAGAGGGGGTCCTAAAACCTATTTTCCATCACTGTCTCAAGGCGAAATACTTTCTCGAGAATTTTTTCCTTGTATCGCAGCACGTTTTTGAGGGTATTCTAAAAGAAATTTTGAAAAACTCTATATGAGGGAGTTGTAGTATTTTTGAAACACTACAACTTTGTTTCCCTAAGTCGTCCGTGAGTTTGTCGTTTAGACTCTCAAAAAGTAGCCCGAATATGGCTCGTCGTCGTTTTTGCACTGTTTTTTTATGATTTTATGGTTTTTGGGCTATTTTTGTCTCGATTTCTGGGTCGAATATTGAGGCTATTTGTTGGAGGCCAAAATGGTCGATTTTAACTTCGGATGGCCAAGTCCAAAGTCAAAGAGCTCGATGTCAACTTTCCGATGAGCCCTAGAGCACCTTCATCGGATATACGGTTTAGGAGATACGGGTCTCCAAAGTTTCACGTAGTGACTAAATTCACGTACCGGCGGACCACCGAAAATTTGGGAAAAAAAAATTTACACCTGATTTTTCACGGCCGAAATTTTTCCACCGGAATTTCTTTCACGGTTGGAATTTTCTTTCACGGCTGGATTTTTTGCGCCGGAATTTTTATCACGATTGGATTTTTTTGTCGGTATTTCTTTCACGGTCGGAATTTTTCACCGAAATTTCTTTCACGGTCGGATTTTTTCACCGGAATTTCTTTCACGATCGGAATTTCTATCATGGCCGGAATTTCTTTCACGCAGCTGTTTTTTTTTTGTGGAAGTCTAGTGGAAAATACAAATTTTCCTTTTTGGGGGAAATATTTTTTGAATTTAAAATGAAAGGAGTATGGGCATTTTCCCAAAAAGGTGTGGGAATCAAAAAAGTCAACCTTTTAATGACATCTCTTACACCCTTCATAACCCCCAAACTGAACAATTTTGACAACTCATGAGCATCTACTTCATTGAATGCTCATTAGCCTTAATGAGTTATGGAAAAAAGTGATTAAAGATTAATCCAAGATCACTAATCTTTCTCTCTTTTACACTAATCAAGGACTCTAATTAACTACTAATCCATAATTAATTCACACAATTGAGCACATCATTGGATAGAGAAAGGGAATGCTAATCTTTGTGCATCAACAATTGTGTAAATTAATCTAGAATAGGAGATTAATTAGACTCTTAATTATGGTCTCCTCTTTTAAGGTAAAATTAAGCAAAGAGATTCAAATTTCTCCAATTGATGAAAAAATTGATGTGATTAGGTGTTTTGATGTATCTAGATGCTCTCAAAACACCCAAAAAAACCAATTTCAACTACTCATATGATCTATTTAAACCCCAATTAACACATTTTCTAATTTTTTGACCTTTTGAACAAGATTAATCACCCTTAATGACAAAAACCAGTCCATTAAGAGAAATTAGTCAAATTCAAGGATTTTTTATCGTTTTAAGAAAATTTTTGAAATATTAAGCTACTCCTAATGCTTGCTAACACTCTAATCCAAACAATTTCAACAAAAAACACACAATTAAACTAAAATTAATGATCTTAGTTCTATGTTTAAACTAAAGAGAGCTAACATTCACTAAGAATTACATTCTATTGCATTGTTTGATGCAATGGATGCAAACTAAGCCTAATACAAACTATGTGCAAGCCCTACGAACATGAAAAACCACCAAAATAACAACAAAAACAACAAATTAATCTAAAAATTAAGCAAAAAGCATTCTTTTTCAAAAACAAAAAAGAGAGCTATTCTACTCCAAATCTCACACAAATCACCATCAAATCCACATCTTTTTCATGGGAAACCATTAATCAAGATAATGGCAATGGGTTATGCATAGATTAGAGGCAAAACGATGGAAAAAGGCAAGGGACGGCTCCCCCGACAGTAGCGCCAAAAATGTTATGGCTCACCTTAACCCTCCTGAAACACATCTAAAAAGAGATTACTCAGTGAACCGTAAATGTCGTGATGATCTTTTCAATGGCCGAGCTCGTAACCCTTGAGGTCTCCAAGTTCTACAACTCCTTGAGAAGCAATTCCACCACGTCTCCTGCGGAGCGTTGTCATATCGCCGCGTTGCACTACGGGTCCTCATCTCTCCTGTCACCTCACTTCACTCACACACACTCAATAGCATGCATTAGGGAGAGAGATTAGCGAGAGGATTAGCAAGAGCAAGGCTCAATTACACAATGGGAGAGTATGTTGTATTATGAGAGAAGTTCACTTATATGCATGGCCATAACTATTCACACTCACTTAAACTGTGGCCGGCCGGGCACTTAGGCTCATAAGAGACCTAATGCTATTATAATGACTACTCTCATAATATATCCATGAAGTACATCACTTAGAACTTCATCCTATCTTGCCGCCACACGCTCTTGAAGAGGGAATCGCCACACGTGACACCATTACGGACACCTGTCCAAGTTGTAGCTTTGGACACTATGGCTTCATATATTGAATGTATGACCCTTTGGTGTATCTATCATGACTCCTTGATGTAAGATAATGGCGGTAGCTCTTGTTAACCCTAGAATTGGGTTAACAGGTTGCAACAATGCACACACACAAGATAGAGAAGCTTGAGAGTACACAAACTCACTAGATTAGAATGAACAAATGTGTGCCAAATACAAAAGATAAGTACACACCCCGAAATGATTAGATAAGAGAGTGTACATACACACAAGGGAAAAAACCTCCTAGTGAGGGAAAAAGTGTCCTAGCAGTCCTAAGTGTGTTCACACCCCTCACTATCATATAATGCTACACTGACCACAAAGTGGAGTTTGGTGGGTAGAGAAGTTTTCTTTGTTGAACTCAATTTGACCCATGCTTTTATGCACCAAAAAAAAAAGCAAAATGGATGCTCACAAGACATCTTTGATATACTTCTAACTTTGTGCAATGTTGGACAACCATATGTGGAGCAATATGTTGAATAAAGTGCTACAAATCAACCTATATAGGCTAAAAATCAGCTCAAATTTCAGCCTACTAATGAGGCAATTGTGGATGAGGAAAGGGCAGCCATACAAGCATCCAAAAATCAGCTCAAATTTCAGCCTACTAATGAGGCAATTGTGGATGAGGAAAGGGCAGCCATACAAGCATACAATTGTGGATGAGGAAAGGGCAGCCTACTAATGAGGCAATTGTGGATGAGGAAAGGGCAGCCATACAAGCATCCAAGAGTATGCCAAAATGGCTGATGCAGACATTGTGGGATAGCAGTCCTTTACCTAGCAAGACATGTGTAGGTTCTCATTATGCATCTTATTCTTTTGTGGATCATGCTCTCTCATTGCCAATATATGCAATGAAGAGGAACCTCTCTCCTTTGAGGAATTACATGAAAATGATCATTAGATGCAGGCTATGCAAGATGAGTACGACTCAATCCTCAAAAAGACACTATATTTAGCAGATTTGCCTTATGGTAAAAAGGCCATTCGTATATAAACTTAAGCATAAAGTTGATGATAGCATTGATCACTATTTTAAATTTTGGATGCTAAATCACTACTAATTAAGCTCCACAATTTGTTTACAATGATCTACCATCTCAAAAGTCCAAATACATGAAGTAATTTCTCAAGGAATTCATGATCATGAAAAACCTTGGTTTTTCATCCCAAAAGTTTTCTCTCCTTTTGTATCAAGATCACTTATGCTATATTTGGATGATCAATATACTTCATATGGACCTCTCAATATCCTCAATCCATTAAACTAAATTGATTGAGATTTTGATTATGATGGTCCAAATCTTAATTTTTCCTTCTTAAAGAGTAGTTTGAACATTCTCACTATGGCTAAGATAATCAATTTGTTAGAATGGCTCAAACAACAATTTTGTTTTTTGTTTTTTTAATGACAAATCCTCACACACTAGTTCTTTGAGTGAAAAAGAAATATTTTGAAAAAGAAAAAAAATGAACGAAGGTGATTGGTATGTCTTCCTTCAAGCTTCCCAAGTACTCACACTGCTCCTTTTCCAAGTACTCAAACGCCACTCCTTTCCCAAGTACTCACACACCACTCCTTTTACAAAAATAACACAAAATATGTACTTTTTCACGCATTCCTCTCAATAGTGCAGAGACATCATCTTCTCCAAACCTCAACAAAATTAAAAATATGGGTTGTTAAAGGAAAGAGCAGAGAACTCAAAGGAGTTAGAAGAAGAAGCAAGAGCGCCCAAAATGTTATATCTTATTCCCAACCTCATAAGAACTCTACCATTCTAGCAATCTATAAAATAAGCAACAACAATCACTGTGGGGCACTTACCTTTCTTCGGGCTTAGGATTCTTCGCCTCCAAGAACTACCAGTGGTTGCTAGCTCTAAGCTTCTATGGTCTCCTTCTGGTTATCACCACCAAGAAGATGCTTCACTTCTATGCAATGACTCACCTCTCTCACTCTAACTCACTCTCACACAACGAATAAGAGACACATGCACCGAGATCTATGCTCTCTCTCTCTCTCTCTCTCTCTCTCTCTCTCTCTCTCTCAAGATAAGAGCAAGTAGACAAGCAAGTCTCAATTGGCACAAAGGGGGATTGTTTTTTTTCATTATGAGAAAATTGCTTATATATAACTAGCCCTTATTCACACTTGGGCACCCAAACTTAAACCTAATCTACTAAGCTTGGTCATTTGCTAGCTTTTCTCATAATATTTATAACTTTTTAGAATGTTGTTTATATAACACTTATTTGGCTGCTCCCATGTGTAATGAGGAGTGCCTTTGTTAAGCCCAAAATGGGGTTAACAACATGGGTCATGATTATGGATCTCATGAGGGAAGGCACTCAAATGAGTCGATGACCAAGTCCAGCTCCTCGATAATCCCAGGCACCCTGGAAATCTGGGAATCAACGATTGACTAATCCATCTGGAAAAGAAAGAAACCTAGTAAGTTTCAATTTCTTTTCTAACCTAGCTAGATACTCGATCCTAATGATAACCATGCTTGGATACCAATTATGAGACCCCTACACTATAATATATAGAGTAATTTTGATAGTAGAAGGTAACAGCAAAGGGGGTAGACTGCCTCACTCAGGGCCTCTCCTAACACTATCTCAATGAGTGGCTATCTTAATATCAATCCTTATGAGATACTATGAGTATCCTTTGTCAAGAAATGCAAGGGAATTCTACTAGGGATCTATACATCATAAATTTGTTTAGCTAAGCACAATAGTTTACTCTCCACTCACAAGCAGGTCCATCAAGTGGCTCCCCGGGCTCAACTTGAGGAACCATAAAGACAACTACTCTAAATCCTTACAAATCCTAATTCCTAAATAGTGGATCATTTTTGTGGGAATTCTCAATTCTCACCTGCATTCCTTAATCACTCTCAATACTCAGATCCTATGACCACGCGTAACCCCATCCGACCCATGGGTTAGCCAACCACCTGACCACTCAGTTGAAGGATCCAATTATTCAATTTTAGGTTTAGGTTAATCATTTACAATGGATACGACTTTATTTATTTATTAATCTCTAAAAATATTACAAAGGGTCAACATCATCTAAAATGGTGGATTTACACTATTTCTAATTAATTTAATATGCATATGGATGGTATAGAGTAAAGAGGTATATACATCTTTAAAATTTATAATTTCTTATTTTCTATTAATTTTGTAGAGTAAAAATTACAAGAAAACGTAAATTACTCAATTGCTTGAAAACAAATAGAGAATTTGAGAAAAAGTACGATTTGTACTAGAATTTGACAAAAGGAATGAATTAACCCAACACCTACTTTAAATTTGTGTGCTCTACCCAGTAGAGCTCAAAATTACACATAAACTCCATGAGTTTTTCTCCTTGATTTCAAGGCCCTAAGACTAGTTTGAACATGATGTAGATATGCATAAAAGGTTATGCAAGTGGCACTAGTACTTTGTAGGTATTGCAATTAGGCGTTTACTAGGAAAGGAAGCTTCCTAGAAATATGCATGGAGTTAAAATAAAGGGGAGGGGCCAACATGTATGCATTTGCATTTAACTAACTAAATCCAACATGCATGCATTTGCATGCATGTTGAACGAATGTTTTCCCCAAGTTAACTAGAGTGATTCTCACCCATGCAATGCTCAGTTAAGTGGAGCTTCCCCCATTTATCTCTTCATGTGCAATTTAAATAATTGAACAATTTACCTTAGTCCTTACCTTTGCACATTAAATTTACCTTACAACCATACCTTTGCACATTAAATTTAATTTGTAAGCCTAAAAGTTTCAACCTTTTGCAAATTCACTAAGGCTTTAACTTAATGTATTTTTCTAACCTATTTCTTTTATTATTTTCCATGCCCTAATAATCTGTCACGTAGGCTATAACGCCTGTGAGACCGACGGGCAGACCGGATGGCCAAACATGGCTTTAGCGTCAACGCCTCGACCGGAGCACCGAGGACGTGGCCATCCGAGGTTCAGCGCCGAGGACGTGGCCATTCGGGGTTCAGTGGGAGAGGACGCCCATGCGAAGTCATGGGCGGCCAAGCTAGTGTGGATGGCAGGCCACACACTATATAGCCTGGGGGATGAGGGGCAATCCTCATTCTTCCTCTGTGGGCTGGGTGGTGAGCCAGAGGCCGTTCCCTCCTGTGGTAGCACCCGTAGTGGTGCTATGGTCATCAGAGCTTCGCGTCGGGATCGCGAGTGGCGTGCGAAGCAGGCCCAGCCGTTTAATGATTGGCTCTCAATCAAATTTGGGGGAATAACCTTATCCCAAAGGTCCTACAGCAAGAAGTCGTGGAGAAGAAGAGGTTGGCCATAGCTAGAAGGAAGGTTTCCTCTATTTTCTCTCGCTCTCTCTCCCTTGCACACACTCAAGCTCTCCATTGCAGGTAAGCAATTTCTTTTTTTTTTTTTTTGCTTTGGAGCTTGTCAATTTGAGGTCGACTGTGTGTGTCTGGAGCTGTGGGAAGCTGAGGTCATCGGTGCGCTTACCATCTGTCGGTGGGTGATGTCGTCGTCCATCGCCTGCATTGAGCGAATCTTGTAAGGGCGGCTGTTTGGTGCTGTCGACTGTGTGGAGGGAACCGGTGGCCTGCCCAGTGGGCGGCCTCCCTGGTGCTGCCGCCGCCGACGGCTAATCCACAGGCAGCCAGCCAGGCCAATGCAGCCGACGGCCCACAAGGCCAGCCACGCTAGAGCCGGCGGCCAACCCACGAGTGGCCAGTCGCGTCGCGACGGCCTGCCCACAGAGCGGGCGGCCTGCCTGGTGCTACCGATGGCCAGAGCCCACAGGCGGCCAGCCAGCAGGCTAGCGCCGATCGTCAATTTGAAACCTAATGAAAAACAGAAACGAATTTTTATTTTTTATTTTTTTGTTTTTTTTTTTAAATCCAAGGAACACCTCTCTCCCGGCAGTGGAGGGATAATCCAGGGTGGTTCAGGCATAGGTTCCCGCGGGGAATAATTTTTTTTTATGAGTTGCAGGCACCTTTCTCTCAAATCGGAGCATCCCGGAGTAGTGACGCTTGTAGAGGCTCGCAGCGCAACACAAATCGGCAGTCAACGACAGTCGCCGCCCCGCAGGCGACCGACCGTAAGGGGGTGATTATTCTCTCTCCACCACTGCTCATTTTATTAGCGTTTTTTTTATAATTTTTGGGTTCTCGCATTTTTATTTGTGTAAGAATTAAAATATGTCTGCTAGGCGTAGTGTGTCCCCATCGCCTTCTACTTCTCTAGGGTTTTCAGGACTCTTGTCCTCGGACCCCGACCGAATTGTCAGGTCGTATACGCCCGACCCTTGTCCAGTCCGGAGTGCGCTCGTCAATCACGCATGATCAGCGAGAGCGAGCGCCCTCCTCGTCTGTTGACCCCGCCTTAGGACCCAGTGAGCCCGCAGCGGCGGGCTGAAGTAGCAGATGACCCCTTTTCGACCGATGAGCCAGATGACATGAACATCGACGTCGCCGAGGGGACCGAGGAGGACCTCTTGGAATACGACGACGACGATTATGATCTATTGGACCCTGCCGACGTCCTGACAGAGACGGAGCTCTCTAGTGGACTTTTTAAATATCTTAATGCAAAACTGAACAATATGGGTAAAGAAAGTCCAGGCTGACTTAGTCACGATGCTATAAAGCGTCTCCACACGGTTAGACGCACTGACAGCCGCCTCGGATAGTACTCCAACTCCTCGTGATAGACGAGCTCCTATGGCACGGGTGAGCGTAGCCTCACCAGTGGTTGCAGGAGTACAGGCCGATACGCCTGCTGCGGGGCCGTCCGTAGAGACAGCTTCGTCGTTATTGAAAGACTTGAAGCCACCTAGTTTTGGTGGCGAGGAGAAGGAGAGAAACAAGGACTCGGTCAACATGTTTCTAGCGAAGTGGTCAGACTTGCACGCGCTGCGAACAGCAGGCTACCGGGTGCAGCCCGTGGGTGTAGAGGCGAGCCTCTCATTAACCGACAAAGCGTACAAGTGGTGGATGAGTTTAACAACTCGTCTTGCCACTTGGACGAATTTTGAAACGATGTTTCGAAAAGAGTTTTTGCCTGTTAATGAGACGGAGAGAAGCTAGGAGTTATGGGACAAGTGCTCGATGGAGAACAAATCCCTGACTCAGTACATCTCAGACTATAGAGAGATAGTACTCAAGCTAAAGGGGATCGATGCATTCCAGCCATTTGCGAGGCTTTAAAAGAGGCCTCAAAGATGATTACCTTGAGTACGTAGAGCCCTTACAGCCTAAAGACTTAGCAGAGGCAATTAAGTATGCGCAAATATTTGATGACATCAAGCGCCGTAGTGCGCGTGGTGGTTCGAGCAAGGCCGAGGGTAGTGAGAAAAGGAGGTCAAGCCTTAAAAGAAAAGGGTTCTGTAGTGATAAGCAGGGGGATAGGATGGACCAAGGAGGACAGGGTGGTCATTGGTCTAAAAAATCGCGAGACCATCCAGGAAGAAAAGAGACAGCGAAGTCCAAAAAAAAGAGGAGTATATTAAAACGCGAAAGGAAAATCGCTGCTTTAATTGCAACGATGTAGGGCACACGAAGGCTGAGTGTCCAAAGCTTAAAGCCAACACGAGCGGCAACGAGCCCAAAAGAGATGGTAAATCCTCTAGGCAGTTGCATACAGTGCAGAGACTCCCTCTTAGTTCCGCAGAGTTCAGAGAGGTGACATTGTGTCATTGTGATGAGCATCACGCTTGTTCGGTGACACCAGCGATGTGGCAGCCTACTGTAGGTCCGCATGACATGGTGCGCATGTATGGCACCATAGGTGGCCGTAGAGTCACAGTTTTTATCGATGATGGAGCTAGCCACAACTTCTTGATCTACTCGTTAGTCAAGAAGTTGGGGTTGACTGAGACCCAGAGTGATCATGAGTATACTGTTGGCCTAGCCAACGGGTATGACAAAACGGTATGGAATACCGTAGTATTGGGGGTCCCATTATCTATGCAGCAGGACTACGAGGCTCCGCTTGACTTTCAAGTCATGCACTTAGCCAGAGCAGACGTATATCTAGGCAAGGAGTGGCTGTATGGCTTGGGCCCTAGTCTAGATCGGAGTTACCTACATAATACGCTACGTTTTGAGCATGGAGGTAGAGTCATTACCCTGCAAGGCGACCGTACTATCCCCGCCACACCACTTATTTCCTCCATGGAGCTGTGCACAGCGGTCAGCAAAGGCCAGATATTGTTACCCTCTTTTAAATTCTGTTTCCGTAGATGAAAGTGTAGATGATGTTTGTGTAGAAAAACAAGGAAAACAAAATAGCCTTGGACGAGACCCACTGTTTGGCATGCATGCGATTCAAACAAGAAAAAAACCCACTGTTTGGACGAGACCCACTGTTTGAAAACCCTGTTTGGCATGCATGCGATTCAAACAAGAAAAAATCCAAGGTGAAAGAGACATTAAAGAAAAAGTACATAGATACTTTAATGAATTTATTAGAGGAATTTCATGATGTTTTTCCTGATGATTTGCTAGATGGATTACCACCATCTAGAGAAGTAGACCATGGCATCAAAGTTATGCGAGGATCAAAACCTATAAGCAAACCTACTTATAGATTAAGCCACTTCGAGGCACAGGAGGTTAAAAAAACAATTAACGAAATATTTGAACAAAGGCTTCATTCGGCCTAGTTCAAGTCCGTGGGCATCGCCTAGTCTTCTAGTAAAGAAGAAAGACGGATCTATGCGGATGTGCATAGACTATAGGGCTCTTAATCAGATAACGATTAAGAACAAGTATCCAATGCCACGCATGGATGAGTTGTTTGATCAACTCTATGGATCGAGATACTTTACAAAAGTAGACATGAGATCAGGGTATCATCAGGTTAGAATTAAAGCAGAAGATGTTGCGAAGACAGTATTTAGGACCCGTTTCGGGCATTTTGAGTTTTTGGTTATGCCATTTGGGCTAACCAATGCTCCAGCGACGTTTATGATGCTGATGAACAGCATTTTACGTCCATATCTGGGAAAATTCGTAGTAGTTTTCCTAGATGATATTCTTGTGTACAGTAAGACACAGAACGAACACATAGAGCATTTGCGTCTAGTGTTCGAGTTGTTGTGAGAGCACAAACTATTTGCAAAGAAGAGCAAATGTGAATTTTTTGAAACAGAAATTCACTACCTTGGCCATGTTATATCCGCCGATGGTACGCGGATGGAGCCAGGAAAAGTAGAGGCTATTCTTAAATGGCCAGCGCCGAAGAATCTCGAGGAACTGCAGATTTTTCTTCGCATGTCGGGGTTCTACCGACAGTATGTGAAGGACTATGCGAAGATCGCAGTCCTGTTGTGACTAACCAGATATGGTCAAAAACTAAAAACATTAGTTGGGGGGAAGCCCAACAGAAGAGCTTTGATAAGCTCAAGGTGACCATAACAGTTGCACCTGTTTTGACTATTGTCAATCCAAATGAGCCGTTTGTCTTGGAAACAGACGCTAGTAATGAGGCCATTGGGCCGTACTTCTGCAAAGGGGACGCCCAATTACATTTGAGAGTAAAAAGTTAGATCGTGCGCAACGTAACTACTCGGCTTACGAGCGAGAGTTACTAGCAATAGTTCATGCACTGAAAAAGTGGAGACACTATTTATATGGTGCTTCTTTTGAGGTCCGGACTGAAAGTCTGAAATGGCTTTCAAGTCAAAGTGAACTGAAAGGTAGAAAAGCTCGGTGGGCGGAGATTCTACAGGAGTTTGACCTTCAGATACGTTACCAAAAAATGGCAAAGTTTATCGCCACGAAGAAAACTGTTAAAACGCCAGAGTTAGCAAAACTCTTTATTGAACATCTCTACAAGCTATATGGCCTGCCTGCAGATATAGTGTCGGATAGAGATAGAAAGTTCAACAGTCATTTTTGGAGGGAAGACTTCAAAAAGTTGGATACTACTCTGAGTATGAGTACGACAGATCATCCGAAGTTTGATGGTCAAACTGAAAGAGTTAACCAAATTCTAGAGGATATGTTGCGTTCTTATGTTAGTAAGAAGCAATCTAATTGGGAAGAGTACTTGCCCTTATTGGAGTTTGCCTATAACAGCTCCAAACACTCGACGATTGGATTTATACCATTCATGTTAATGTTGGATTCCAGCCGAGATCTCAGATGGTGGCTGTAGGCCTGAAAAAGGATAAGATTCAATCTGTCAAGGATTTCCTTGAAGATATGAATGATATGCTCAGAGCCGCACGTGAGAGCATTCGTAACGCTCAGGATCGTGCTAAAACTTATGCGGATAAAGGACGTAGAAAGGTGACCTTTACAGAAGGTGACCTTTGTAGAAGGTGACCTTTGTATTCCTCAAGGTTCCTGCAAGGTCAGAAACCATGAAAACGGGAAAGTGTGATAAACTTTCTCCGAGATATTGTGGTCCTTTTAAAATCCTTAAGAAGATTGGGGACGTAGCATATAAACTCGAGTTACCGGAGAGTTCTCAAGTCCATCCTATCTTCCATGTCAGTAAACTGAAGAAATCAGTTCACGGGTTAGAGAGCGCAGTTTCTCCAGAGATTTTGGTGGACTTGATAGAGAAAGATACCACATGAACCTGAAAAGATTCTAGGGTATCGTGACAGACAAACCCGACATAAAGTGTACCAAGAGGTACTTAATAAATGGACAGACAGAGATGAGGAGGCCGCTACTTGGGAACGCCGTAGTGCAATCTCCAAGAGGTTTCCCCAATTTGTTTTTGAGGACAAAAACTCTCCTTAAGGGGGGAGTAATGTCACATAGGCTGTAACGCCTGGTGGCCGATGACGGCAAACTGGATGGCCAGACGGGGCTTTAGCATCAATGCCTCGGCCGGAGCGTCGAGGACGTGGCCATCCGGGGTTCAGTGGGAGAGGACGTGGCCATCTGGGGTTCAGTGGGAGAGGACGCCCATGCGGAGTCATGGGTGGCCATGCTAGTGTGGACGGTAGGCCACACACTATATAGTTGGGGGATGAGAGGCAATCCTCATTCTTTCTCTATGGCTGGGTGGTGAGCCAGAGGCCGTTCCCTCCTGTGGTAGCACCCGTAGTGGTGCTACGGTGATCTAACATAATCAATTAATTTTTCATAGTCCATGTTTACATGTGTAAGTGTGTGTTCACATGCACATGTATGACGGGTGTCCTTTTTCTAACAAAACGCAATGTGCACATTTACACCTTAAGTATTCATCAAATTAACTGATTTTATTAATTTTTCACACATTTTACAAGGTTTCATGAACTTGAGTACACTAAATTCATGAGACCTTGTAAAATGTATTATGATGAGACTTTTGCACCTATTTCATGGATGTCCATTATCAGATGTGTTGTTGCTTTGGCTGCCCATCACATGAATGGAAGATGTATCACTACTGGACATTAAGATAGACTTTCTCATCAATGTGGGGACGTGTAGGAAGAAGTTTTGATCAAAAACAAGCTCCTAGAGCTTGGTATGAGAAGATACACTCTTATTTGGTAAGTTAGGGTTCCAGAAACAATCCAACGAAGAGTACCCTTTGCTATTTCTACCCCAAGTAGAGCTAACGCTTAAATTGAGCATGTATGATGCAGGAGAGCCTTATGACAAATCTAGATCACTTGCACTACTCTTTGGGCACACAGTTGTGCAGACACATGACAGTATTATGATGCTTCAATCCAAGTACAGACAAATCTAGCTTTCAGGATTGGAAGCCTATTTCTACCCCAGTAGAACTAGGGCTTAAATTGAGCATTTATGATGCAAGAGAGCCTTATGACACGAGTATGTTATAGCCAAGCAGCTCGTTGTCTCATATATTTGTGTAACACAAGACTAGATATTCAGTTTGGTGTTTCCTTGGCCAGCAAATTTATACACAGTCTAGGCATTGACAACTATCTTCAAGGCACCCTAGATCAACGATGTGAAATAATTCCTTGGGCGACGGTCCATGTCTGTACCACGTGGAATGTGTGACTTTGTGGCAGGTCCATGTCCATGCCACGTGGAATGTGTGGTGATCCAAAAAACTTGCAAACTATGTACCATGAACCTGTTAAAGATATCCACTCAATTATCATTAAAAACCTATAAAATTCAAGGCATTTTAGAGCCACATCCACAACCACTATAACGGAGGAGTCCCACGAAAAACGCATCAGGGTTGCGGAAGAGCTCATAAAAAACAAGGGTGCTATTTTCACAGAGGGTCCACCAATTCAAAGGAATAGCACAAGTGAGGCAACCATAGGTTGGTGTGGGGAGTTGGACGGTTCCCAAGGTGTGGACTGGGCCTTTGTGGTCGGAAGCTGGACGGTGCCCAAGGTGTGGAGGCGCCCGGGCCTTTGTGAGATAAAAACGTCAGAAAAGCAGAGCCATTAGTTTGACATCATTGTTGATATATACCCGAATCCCAACGTACCTTCGTCTCTCTCGCAGTCGACAGCAATCAACACCTCTTCTTGTATTACACGGGCTTTGTTTCTCAGCGAGCTCTGGAACACATATACAGAGATATACAGCAGCCATGGACGATGAGTGCTGCGGTTCCACCACCTCAGCTGAGCAGTTGACTATGGTTACGCAACAAAACCACCACCACCGGAGGCGGAGAAGCGCCAGGCGAACTCAATTGGCGAAGCTGCAACCCCCTAGCAACCTCCCACAAGACAAGGAAGACCCCCCTACAAAGCCTTCCCCGAAGCCTGTTAATTGTAACCTTGACCGGTTCCTGGAGTCCACCTGCCCTGCCGTCCGCACCCAGCACCTGCCCAAGGTACCATCTTCTAAACCCTATTCCCTCTAACCCATCTTTCTGTTCTAGATTTTGCCCTAATTTGTCTAGGGTTTGGTGCAGCCCCCCCCTCCCGCCCCGCATCGCATAATTGCTTTAATTTGTTCGGTTTCGCCATAATTTCTTCTGTGCTCTCTGTTCCGCCTTTTTCTGCCCTAGTTTCACTAAAATATGCTCGGTTTCCCCTTATTTTCTCGCTCGATTTTTAGGGTTTCCTATAATCTTCCATTTTATTTGCCCTTCCCTCTGTCGCTTACCGTTCATTTCGCCGCCCTTTTTCACTTCAGAGTTGTCAGTGGGAGACCTGCCGGAAAAGACAGCAGAATGGCAATGTTGAAAATTTGCCCTACTTCATCTTAGGAGACCTGTGGGACTGTTTCGATGAATGGAGTGCATATGGAGCAGGTGTCCCCATCACTCTCAAGGGAGATCAGGTTGTTGTTCAGTATTATGTGCCCTACCTTTCCGCCCTCCAGCTCTACACGCGCTCCATGAAGCGGCCAAACATCAAACGCAGGTAAAGCACAAGTGGTTACCTTTTGGAGATGTTTGATTGAATAGAGATATGCCCTTCGCATACATACCAAAAGTGGTTATCTTTTTGGGGATTAGAGACACGCACTTGCTTTTTGAAGTATATCTTGTGGTCTCATATAAGCAGTTTCTGCCTTTGTGGTCCATGCAGAGTTTCAGATTCAATCGGTGATTCTGATTGCTGCAGGGTTGTGGGGTCTGTTGTCACTGACGATGCTGTTGTCACTGAGTATGATGGTGATGACATGGCTGTGCCAGATTGTCGCCATTGTCAATGTGGGATTTCTCACCACCTTTCAGGGGTAAAGGCAGCATGCTGTGGGTGTGACAAGTTTAAGAAGATTTGCGAGCTTGACTTATGCAGTAACTCAGAGGAAGATGAAAGCTGCAGTAACAGCAGCCGCAGCAGCCGCAGTGACAGGAATTGGCCTGGTCACCTCCTCTTTGAATACTTTGAATCATCTCCACCTTATGCAAGGGTTCCATTATCAGACAAGGTGCAACTAAGCATTGACATAGAATTTTTTCAACAGTGTTGGCTTTTTTACAAGGCTGTAACATGATTTCTGGATCTTGCAGATATCGCAAATTGCAGCAGATTTCCCAGAGCTGAAATCCTGGAGAAGCGTAGACCTTTTACCTGCGAGTTGGATGTCCATTGCATGGTATATGCATGAAAAATGTTCCATGATTTTTCTGATAAGGTGTGTAGCTTATATAGAAGGCTAACTTGTTAGTTTGTGTAGGTACCCTATATATCGCATACCCACTGGTCCAACCCTGCGAGATCTTGAGGCTTGCTTTCTTACCTTCCATAGTCTATCCACATCTCTGCAAGGTGTTGTATCATTGCTTTTTCTTTGCCTCATTTGAACCGTTCCTTTTTGCACTTGCATAGACTATTAGTACTTAGCCTTTAGGAATGCATTTAATCTGGCTGCAGATGGTGAGCCATCAGGCATTGTGAAACCAAGTAGTCGCCCTACAACATGTGCAATCTCGCATTCATCAGTGGTGGACTGGGAGCATCCAACAATACAACTTGAAGCGTTTGGTCTGGCGCACTACAAGCTTCGAGGGTCCATCTGGACTTCTGTAGGAAACCCAGAACGAAGGCATGCAGCATCATTATACCGTTGTGCAGAATCCTGGCTTCAACAACTCCATGTTGGACATCCTGACTTTGACTTTTTCCGATCCCACAACCCTTTGCCCCCTGCCTCTTGAAAGGGTATTCAATTTCCAGCAAGAATAATGCTTGGCCTCTCTCTCTCTCTCTCTCTCTCTCTCTCTCTCTCTCTCTCGTGGCAATAGTATGAGTAATGTTTCGTATCATGGGCTTATTTGCCTGGTAGGTAGATCTTTGCTACCTTTTGACAGATTTGCCAGTATCTTCTCACTAAAAGATTACTTAACTGGTCCCATGTATGGCCCCACAGCCCGTGACAGTGGAAGGCTATGACATCAGTCAGGAGGACTAAAAAGCCATGGCATGACACACGATAAGGAAGAGGATGAGAAACTCACCTTGTACCAAAAAATCCTATGCCTTAGTGTATTTTAAGCAGGGATTGTAAGCATGCCACTAGAATACCCTTCTATAATTTACTATTGAAACACCCTTTGGAATTAACTTTGAAGTATTTATACATTGGAATTAACTTTGAAGTATGTATATGTAGTTGCTGTGAAGTAATGGATAGATTTAAGATCTTTACATTAAATTTTGGGCGTTGTTTTAAATTGATTCCTCCAACCAGATTTAAAAGAATAAGGATTCATACTTGCTTTGATTTGCTGGTTTACCCTTCTATAATTTACTTTTGAAACACCCTTTGGAATTAACTTTGAAGTATGGGTATGTAGTTGCAATTAACTTTTAAGTATGTATATGTAGTTGCTGTGAAGTAATGGATAGATTTAAGATCTTTACATTAAATTTTGAGCCATTGTTCTAAATTGATTCCTCCAGCCAGATTTAAAAGAATAAGGATTCATACTTGGTTTGATTTGCTAGTTTTATTTAGTTTAATCTTAGTCTGGCCTGTGGAAGGTGAAGGTTTTTCTTTCTATCGGCAAAGAAGTTCTCTTTTTATTTTGAAGATTGACATTTGACCACCAACCTTGGGTAAAGAAAGTAATCAGCTTTGAATGTGGTCTGAGCCCTTAACCCCTGATTTGACTCTAGTTATGCTTTGTTAGTTGGAAAGAAAAAACTCCCTCCATTTATATTTCGAAATGCTTACAATTAGAAGATACAATCCAAGCCTCCTCCTGTTTACAAGATCGTCTTACGTAATATGTTGTCTAGTCCAGATTTCTGCAATGAATAACTTTGTATATTTGAAAAATGTGCCTGTATTTTCCTAGTGATGGTTCTACTTGTGTAACAATGGCTCTGACCAATTCAATTTTTGAAAAAGAAAATGCATGCAAATTTCGTGTTACAGAATGCAGTTTCCAAGGTCGTTATATTGTAAGTGCCAGAATTTGTGACAATTGAGTTTGAACTAACTTTAATCACTACTGTTCTTTAACGTGAGTCACTAATTGACTATGTACTTGTGCTAGTATTCCTCAAAACTTGTTCAAATTTTTGGGGCCAAAATGAAGAAAACAGGGAAGGCCACATGGCAGATACTAGCTCTATCAAGTGAAATTTCAAGTTCAAATGTTCTGAAATTCAAAATTTAAATTTGCACATGTAGACCTGGCTTTAACATGTTTAAATTCACATGTACCCACAGAAATATGTGTTGTGCCTTTTGGTCTTAAAGAACCTTCTCTCTCTCTCTCTCTCTCTCTCTCTCTCTCTCCCCCCCCCCCTTGCTGAAGGCCAACATTTCTTAAAGATGATCGCTTATGTGTTTTTTGGAGGACAAGCATAAAAACAGACCAGTTTGAGGGAGATGTTCCCTTTGAAGTTGCAAGCATCCTCAATGATCATCTCTATTCACAAGCTTATGTTACTCTGAGCAGAACATGCAATTGCGAACTCAACTCTATAGCATCTAAGAAAAATAACAAAGAAAGGATCCTAGATGTTTGTGTTGCAGCCTTTTTACCATGCCTGCTTTGTTTGGCATTTCTTTGGGTTGATCGTCTCACAACCGCATGGACTAAATCCTTGAATGTAGATAGGGTTAAAAGAACAAAGGAAAGAAAGGTAATATATTATAGCAAAGCATGTCTCAAGAGTCACTTTCTCATCCACACTACGTAATTGTGGGCATCATGCTTGAGAGAGAGATCCAACACACTATAAATTCGGACTTGTCATGTAATGGAATCCCAAACACCTTACAAGGGGACCTTATTCATCAACATAAGCAAGTAAGGCACCATCAATGTATACAATATATACAAGCACCCTTCCACACATGGTTGCTCACAAATGAGCCAACAGCTTATGACAAGTAAGGTAGGTGAATAAGAAAACAATTGCAGATCAACTTGGCCAGCTGAATCTGTTTCAAGAATGCTCTTCCATTAATGGAATCCAATACTACACAGTAACGCAATGTAGGTAAAGACTCGAAACGAGAAAAGCCTTTTTTTAAAATCTCACTATAACTGATTTACAGCACAAGCAACAAACCCCTTTCTTGCTCACAGAAATGCACTCAACGTGGAATCCCTGTGTTTGTGTACTTGGTGCAATCAAAAGGCCCCAGCTCTTGAGTATTTCTCCGTACCTGGAAAACCAGCCCAAGAATCGCCAAAAGTTATCTTATGTAGGAGCCCTAAAACTGGTGCCAAAAGGACCAGTCCGAAGTTTCGAATTCAAACAGCTTAGATAAATTCATATCAAAAATCAAAGGAAAGTGCGACTCACCGGCGACCATGGCCCATGCTTAGGAGGCTCTTTGTTGGGTGGAGAATGTTGCACTGCACCACTCTTGACCTGAGGCCATTCCTACACATAAAGAAGGTATGTTGATGCCCAATGGAGGGGGATTTTATACTCCTCAATGTTTACGTCTTTTTGTTAGGGTACACATTCATGGTAGAGCTCTTTGTTACACTGGGTAGTTGGCTATGGAGAACTCTACTGGCATTTATCAGCATGTTTGAATAAATCTCACAACCTAGAAAGACTACTTACTTCTGCTGTCTCAGTAGCACAAGCCCCCTCAAATTCTTCACTGCTGTAAATCTTCTCCATCGGCTCAGGGGATTTAAAAGACTCTCCCTTGTTCTGTTGATGCTCCAAGAGTAGATTCTCCTGCCCGGATACGTTCCTTGAAGGTGATGCGGTAAGTTGGGTTACCATCTTCTTCGCTGCTGGCAAGACATTCTGCACATTTTTCTTGACTTGCAAGACAGGGCCTGTATTATCAACTGTGCCGTCTGCTTTATTGTGAGAAGAATTTGAAGATGACCCTTCTGTCATTGAAGAAGACCCGTGCATCATTGAAGAAGACCCATGGGTCATCGAAGAATTTGAAGACAAACCATGTGTTATTGAAGATGAACCATCGGTCATTGAAGAAGCCCCATGAATCATTGAGGATGACCCTTGTGTCAGTGACGCTGGCCTCAAAAAACTTTCAGTATAATGAGGTACAGAAGGGATACCAGAAGGTACAACAGGCCCTTTGCTTCGTCCTGTAGCTTCGAAGTGTAGATGGCTTGACTTAGCTGAAGAAACAGGAGGTTTCAACCCGGAGGCCTGTTTGCTGAAAGTATTTACACTCCCGCTCTCACCTAGTTGCCTGCTAGTGGTTCCCATTGACTGCAAGGCAACTCTGTATCCATTGCTCTGTTTACTAGTGCTACTCATACCACCACCCTCACTAGGAAATCGGCTTGTGCCCATGTTTCTCCAAGACTGCAGAGCAACACCATCATATCCAAGGCCATTGGTTCTTTCCTGAAGAACAGCAACCTGAGGTGCATTCATTGCCCTAGCCTGGAAGCAACTGAACTTTAGCAACCAGTTCAACCAGATTCAAATAACAGCACATGTGGTTGTAAGGTAGTGGGGAAAGGGCATTAAATCCTTAACAAATGTGTTTGATAAAGTATTGTAGGGAGGAAACAGATACCTTGTCGAAGAAGCCTAGCTTTGGTGAAGGCATGCGCAAGCCAGATGGCTTTGTCCTGGACAAAACAGATTCAAGTCCACTTGTTTCTTTGGTGGTAGGATTTATTTCCGCTGATGCAGTTTGTTGGAGAGGCCTACTGGAGCTAAGTCCTCCCTGAGAGTGAGAGGACAATGCAGGAAGAGCTTGCTCCTTACCATGATGAAGGCTAATCTTTGTCTCAAGAGACTCTCCATTGGAAGAAAACCCACCACAAGGTGACAAAAGGCTGGCTTTTTCAACCATTCTTCCTGGCAGGTTGGAAGAGCGGCTCTCCATGGCAGTAGGTTCTGAAGACAAACCCACATTGCTAGTAACAGGTTGCATGGAGGCAGCAAATGTCGATCTTCCAAATCTATCATAGGATGAGTGTGAGTAGCAACGGGTCAACTTGGAACTCTCTGAATAATCTGCATTCTGAACGCTAGGTGAAGGTACAACCGAGTCATCTTCGGCCATTGATCGAGTGCCACCTTTTGGGTTTCGACTGCGGCCTGAAAGACACCCCCAAGAATTCCAAATACAGCTAAAATCATATCATTGACCTCTTTCATGGCTTTCTTACAAGAAATCATGTGTGAATTAGCTTTGAAGACAGCATGGCTGCTAAATTACAAACCTGAAAAAACCATTCCAAGCCTGTCTTTCATCTTTTTTGAAGCAGAGGAGATGGTGCTTGAAAGACTCTGGATGCTTCTCGGCTGCTGCTCAAGCGGGGGTTTTGGTTTGCTACGTGCTGTAAATGGAACAAACGTGGTCACAGAAAGAAGAAACAAAACATAGCTGATAAGCTGGAACAGAAAAGAAGCTTCTCCAATCAGAATATTAAAGAGCTGTATCTTACCTATCTTATGTTAGGCAACATAGAACCACCAACAACAACTAGAATGGTGCAACCCTAGCATACCTGGCAAAGGAGGCCCAGTGATATTTCTAAGATTGCCCTCAATGTGTTTCTTTAAGGGCGATGGCTTTGGCTCATGAAACTCTGTGCGAATGTAGCACATTGGATTGTTCTGTAAATCCGCAAATGAACAAGTGATTTTCAAATGTAAAGATGCCCCACTGGCTGGCTAGGTGGAGTGTTTAAATGCAAAACATGCACGAATGCACGAGAATCGGTAGCATGATGCATACCTGCTTGATAGTGTCAGCTTGCACCCTGGACAATGGTATACCAGCTCCATGTCTGCTTCCAGTAAACCCTGAAAAATTACGACACTTTTTTGCAAATGCATATAATGCATATATTAAAAGGCATGCTTAAACAAAAATAATGTAAAGTGAGACCTTTTATGTTGTTCTTGTGCAGCTCTTCGCTCTTGGATGCAATCCCCATGATGCTTCCTGTGCTGCTCAAAGGGCTGCATAGAGTTGAGCCATTCTGCCGGCTGTCTACATGCATCGCAGATTTCTGGGCACGAATTGGAGAAAAATTGATTTTGGGTATCATGGGTGGCTTTAAGGGCTTTGATGCCATCGCAGGCTTCTTATGGCTGACTGGTTTTGGTGCTTCAAGAGGCTTCCTGAAAGTTCTGTTGACAAGGGAGAGCTCTTCCGGATCGAGCACTCCTGTAAACAAGCATGACAAACACAGCTGATGCACGATCAACAACCAAAAGAAGAGGAGTGGCGGAGGTGGAGAGCACAATAGGCATAAGTGATGTACCTTCTTCTGTGAAAAAAGCATTGTTCCATGCCAGGCTTTTCCGAAGGTTGAATCCAGTTTTCTTCTTTTTCTTTGTGAGGACAGGCTCCTGTGTGGCTAGGGGGGGAAGCATATCTTGCTTCTCAGCTTCATCAGAGCCTGGCATTTCTTCACACTCTGGCTGGTCTTCTTGAATGGAGGCAAGGGTTTTAGCAACCCTTGCTTTGAATGGAGATGCAGAAACTGCAATCCCACAGAGAATCAATAATCAGCAAAAGGTGTGTGATTGTATGGCTAGAAGGTGAACCAATGAAGGTGTTCTTTCTACAGCTAGAAGCTAAACTCTGCATTAAGGATTATGGACTAAACTCTATAATGAGCAAAGCAGATGAAATATGTGAATGGCTGCACTGCTGTAAGGTATATATACTCTACGACAAGCATTATAAATGACACATGCGTAAGAATGGAAGATGGTACATAGCTAGTAGCTACCTGGATGAGGGCGTGGGGCATGGCCGGAGCTTCCCTGCAGTGTCGCCTTGTCCCTAACTGGCAGCAGGCTATCATTCTCGCCACAGACATCAATGAGGGAGATCTGCTCCAAATCATACTGAGATCGTTTGGTTTTGCAGCGAGCAGGAGATTTTCCAGATGGTCGGGTCATCTTCGGCTTTACTTTACGAAGGAGCAGGGACACAGGATGCCAAATTAGGGAAAACAGGTGCAAACCCTAAGTATTGAAAACCTAACTGACATTGTGTGATCATGGGTCATGGGATCTTACAAAAGGGATCCTTCCTTTAGTCTACTCTTCAAGATCTCTGCTCCGGGAGCAGCCATAGCTCGGTAAGGAATGCATCATCTCATGAGAGAAATCCACTGGCCGATTCTGATGCTCCAGTCCTGCCCTGATCAGAAGCCAAATTTGCTCTCTCCCGCACAGTGAATGGGTGCCCAGGGCTTCTGTGATAATCGATTCTGGGCGAGGAGCTCAAACATTCAATCCCCAACGTTCCTTGGCAACTAACGTTCAACTTCGAATTCAAACTCTGCCTAAGGTCCCACCACCATTTTGTAGGCTTACTGCCCGCCGCCCGAACCCAAGGCCCCGCCGCCCGCAGCCGGGCGGGGAGGGTACCCATACCCCTCCTCTCTCCCTCTCCCTCTCTCTCTCTCTACACCTCTCTTCGGGCCCCTTAGCCATTGGGCACAAAAATGGCACACTACCATAGTCATTTTCTACACCTCTCTTCAGAGAGGGGTTTATTATACCCCATGCTTACATGGACACACACCTCTCACATGGTATTCTGAGTGCTATTGGACAGATTCGCACCTCTTCACACCGACTGAGGATAGACAAGTCGATATGAGGATATATCACTAGAGAACCGCATATGCCAGCTTTGCCATCAGGAGGTGGAGTCGGAGGAACACTATATATGTCATTGTACTGTCTACTATGAGATCCGAGGGAGGTACCACTACCTGTTCCGTGAAGGCTTTAGACCTTTGCGTCCGATCATGGACTTTGAGGACCAAAGGTGCTTAGGGCTCTTCATACTTGAGCTTAGATGCCACAAAGAGAGCCTATTGAGGGACAGGAGGGCAATGGGACCAAAGCCGCCTAGACAGAGAGCCCTCACATATTTTTTGAGAGCCAGCACTATAACCCCACCAACCTCTACTCCCCCATCTACAGGCCTACCTGGCAGACCACCCTCCAGAGGAGTCACCCTGGACAGAGCCATTGCCATCTGTAGAGCGAGACGCCCATGACCACGAGGATCGCGTCCATGACTCCCCACCCATCGGCAGATTCGAGCCATCATTGCTCCACCGGAGGAGTTTAGCTGCCTAGACAGAGAGCCCTCATAGATTTTTTCAGAACCAGCACTGTAACCCCACCAGCCTCTACTCCCCCATCTATACAGGCCTACCTGGCAGACCACCCTCCAGAGGAATCACCCTGGACAGAGCCATTGCCATCTGTAGAGCGAGACGCCCATGACCACGAGGATCGCGTCCACGACTCCCTCACCCATCGGCTTCATCAGTGTACCTTATTTTGGTCTCATGGGCCATTTCGCCCTTTAGGAGACGTTCATATATCTTTCTCTTCTCTCTCTCTCTCTCTCTCTCTCTCTCTCTCTCTCTCTCTCTCTCTCTCTCTCTCTCTCTCTCTCTTCCACACTACGATCACTCACACAATTTCTAGCCCTACAAACACTCACACACACACACTCAGTATGTGTGTGTGTGAGAGACAGGAAAACATCCCTCTTTGTGTGTGCGCTCAAGCTCTTTGTGTGTGCGCTCAAGCTCTTTCTCATGGTATCAAAGCATTAATTCGCATAAAGAGCTCAAGAGGCAAGTAAACGAAGTGGTACATAGGTAAGGGTAATTCAATCTCTTTTCTTCTTTGGTTTTGGAGTAACACCTTTGGGTAGTTTTGAGAGCTACAGGTAGACATGGAAGTCACCATCTCTCAGATTGAGGCATCCTCATGGGTGAAGAAAGAGGACCTTGTTGTGTGGAGCTAACTACATTAAACTAAAATTTGGCACGTTTCAAGTCCCATTTTAACTTTGCAAGTTTTTCGCATAAAGTGTCGATTTTAATTGTGTATCCATAATTTTTTTGTCTTGGGAGCAAAGTTGCGGCATAAATTTGGTTGCATAACAATTTATGCAAAGAATTTGAGATTTGTACGTTGTTGGTGGATGTATGTTTGTGTGACTATTTCATAAACAGTTGTAGTAACAGATGTTGTATGGTACCACTTTGTTAGAGGTTGCAAGTTTGTTATTATAAGTGCTTAAGTTTTATAGTACCACTTTGTTGGAGATTGCAAGTTTGCTATAAGTCTTACAAGCACTATTTGGTAAGTTGTTAAGGTAATGACATTGTAAACAAGAATAATTTCTAGGCTTGAAAATTCAGGATGAATAATTTCCTTATGGAAAAAGAATATTGAAAAGGAGCCAAAGATTACTAAGGAAAATGCCACCCCATAGCAAGTAAAGCCATATATAGCATGGCATGAAAGAGCTAGAAGAAAGGTGATGTACTAGTTACCTTTTAGTGTGATAGACCCTATGATTGTGCATACATATAGGATGTATAAATGCATAAGGAGTCTTGGAACACCTTGATTGGTTAAGATATATAGTACAAACACTCAATCTTGGGAGATGCAGCTAAAGCTATATGATGTGACTAGAGGGAAGCTGAATATAAATGATTACTCGATGGTGAAGGGCTTGTAGATGCCCTTACATCTATTGGATTACCAATAGATGACGATGATATGGTATCGGTGACCTTGAATGGTCTCAGCAGTGACCTTAAATGGTCTTGTGGCAAGGAATACAATCAGTTTAAGACCTCCATTGGAGTTTGAGAGAACTTTATTGATTTTCAAGAGCTGATTGCTCTTCTCATCCATGGAGGAGATGAATATCATGGGAGGTTCGTCCTCTGGAAATTCACATGAACAAGCCTTCTACTTAAATTAGGTAGAGATAGAGACACATCATCATCTAGAGGCCGAGGTGTAAGCCATTTTGAAAACATAAATAATCATGGGCAGCAAAAATAACATGAATCTAATGAACAAACAGGCAGAAGAAGCCACTCTAGAGGAAGCAAGGGGAGCTAAAGAGGCCGAGGTGGTTGGCAAAGAAATCAAAATGCAAATAGCATGGAGTGTTATTTTACTGTGGCAAACTACTATAAAAAGTAGAATGATATCAACAGTGAAAAGTTGCAGTAAGACAACTATGCATCATAAAGTAAACATGGTGATGACAAAAGTGAGCAACTATTTGTGATGACAAAAGTGAGCAACTACTTGTGATGTAGCACATGCTTAGTTGCATGATAGGAGATGTGTCAAGATTGAGAGATATTTGGTATGTGGATTTTGGCACCTTTAACCACATGACTAGTCATGTGGTGAGTGGTTTAGAGATGTCAAAAAAATGGAGAACCACAGTATATAGAAACAAGTGATGATATTGTTCACCCCATTACACATGTTAGAAAAGTGCCATTATCTCTACATGATAGAAAATGAAGTGCCTGCTAGGCAGATGTTGTACTTCATGTTCCTAATATTACAAAAAACTTGGTTCTATTGGACAGATGGTTGAGTAGGGTCTATAAGTGAGTTCAATCCTCAAGGATACTTTGTGGAAGACTTCAAAAATTAGTGCTACTTAGTTATAAAGAATAACAAAAACTGTTGGATATATGGTTGAGTAGGGTCTGTAAGTGAGGTTTAATCCTCAAGGGTACTTTGTGGAAGACCTCAAAAATTAGTGCTACTTAGTTATAAAGAATTAAAAAAATAGCAAGATGTTTACTTTGGATGACTCTAGTGGCTCTGAGCTAAGCCTTGATGGGAGCTTGGCATTCCATTAGTGGTTACGCTTGGTAGATGCATCATCTCATGGTACTATAGGTATCACACAAAGGGAAGGAAAAGGTAGATCAACATTTTGTGCTTTATTTGTCACCCTCTTATGTGGATAGTGACTCTAGTGGCTTAGAGATGAGCCTTAATAAGGAGCTTGGCATTTTGTCAATGATTAGTCTCTTGGTGCACGGAGAGCCAGGGCTATTTTGAGGACACTTGGCAGTGATCCACATGTACATAGGTCTACTCAGGTTAGACACCCCGTTGAAAGGTTGAGATGTGATGGATATACAATCAATCACTATACTTACAAGGTTAAAGCAATACAGCGGATAAAGCCCACTTCTTTTGAGTAGGCACTGAGAAATTAGAAATGGGAAGATGCCATTGATGAGGTGATGGTAGCATTGGATATAAACGCTACCATGGATGAGGAGATGGCAATATTGGATATAAATGGATACAAATGCAACATGGGAATTAATGCCTTTATCTAAGGATAAGAAGGCAATCAGATGTAAGTGGGTGTATAAGGTCAACCATAACTTCGAGGGATTTGTGAAGAGGTATAAGACAAGACTAGTTGCCAAGGGTTATGCTTGCATAGATATATGGCATTGATGATGAGGAGACATTCATTCTAGTTATAAGAACGACAACTGTGAGAGCTATCATTGCTAAGGTTGTAGTAGCAAAGGGTTGGTCTTTACATAACATGGATGTAAAGAATGTGTTCTTGCATAGGGATTTACAAGAAGAACTTTATATAATGTAGCCACTGGGTTATGAGAGCAATGCACACATCTAGATTTTATGTGTAGTTTACGTAAATCCTTACATATGGATTGAAGTAGGCACCCATAGCATGGTTAAACAAGATCTAGGAATGGATTTCACATATCTTATGGAAGGACCATGATCTTAGTCATTTATGTGGATGAGACTTGATTATCACTACTAGTGATAGTGATGCTGACATACATGATGTCAAGATGCTTTTGAAGCAGAAGTTTAACATGAAAGATTTGGGTGAGCTCCAACATTTTCTTGGTATAGAGGTGGTGAGATCACCTGCTAATGGCATTTTGTTATTTACGGAGGTAGTATGGCTTAGACATGTTATATCCAAGTATGGTATAATAGGCTATATGATGCCTATTTCAATGTTATTGGTGTAGAACACTAAGCTTTCTATAGTTGGAGGATCCCACTATGTATAGGCACATAGTGGGTAGCTTTCTTTAGTTGGAGGATCCCACTATGTACAGGCACATAGTGGGTAGCTTGATCTACATAACCATTACTAAGCTAGATTTGAGCTATGTTGTATATGATGCCTATTTCAATGTTATTGGTGTAGAACACTAAGCTTTCTATAGTTGGAGGATCCCACTATGTATAGGCACATAGTGGGTAGCTTTCTTTAGTTGGAGGATCCCACTATGTACAGGCACATAGTGGGTAGCTTGATCTACATAACCATTACTAAGCTAGATTTGAGCTATGTTGTTGGACTTATAAGTTAGTTTATGCAAGCCCCCATAAGCCACACTTGGATATGGCTAGATGGATTGTCAAATACATAGAGTCCACTCATATGGGTGAGCCCATGGATAGGGCCATTGTTATTAATTGTGATGACAAAACGAGTAGCATACAATTGGCCCCACAGTAACCCAGTCTATTATTCTAGGATGAAGCACATTGAGGTGCATTATCATTTTGTGAGGGAGAAGGTTACCAAGTGATGTGGAGTTGGTATATGTCAGCATAGAGGATTAGGTAGTTGACATCTTCATGAAGGCACTCGGTACATAGAAGCTCTGCAAGTTTAGAAGCTCACTTGGAGTGTGGTGTGTGAAGTTGAGCTCGAGGGGGAGTGTTGAGATATTAAGATCAACTAGAGTTGTAGACATTGATAACACGCCTGGGTGATAGTTTTCGCACTTACGACATTGATAATGCACCTGGGTGATAGTTTCCGCACTTACGCCATTGGCATGATTGGTGAGATTATGGGAGATATATCGCCAGCAACAACAGGCTATGTGATAGCTACTTTGGTGTACTAGAGTCATGGTACAGTTATAGTGTAGCTTACGTAGTTGAGTTCACACTATGGATCGACCATTTTATATGTTATAGAAGGAGAGTACTTTCCCTTATAGTATGTACTCTTATCTCTTTACGTTATGGTCGTAAAAAGAAGAGAAGAGAATAGAAGAAAATTCAGCCATATATCTCTCTTATGTTCTTGTCTACTCTTGTGTGTGTGTTTTCTTGCAAAGAGCTCAAGCTCTCCCTCTTCCCCCCATTCTTCTCATATCTCTCCTTTCTTGTTGTATCTATCATGTGTGCATTGCTACCTTGATCTCCACCACTTCAACAATTGGTATAAGAGCAGGTTCTCTTGCCTCTCACCCCCATGTCATTTTCTCCTTGAGCTACTCTTCTTATTATCTCAGATTGCTCTATCCTCTTAGATGGAGAAGGTATACCCTATAGTGTGTTGTTAACTACATTAACTGAGTTTTTATGCATTTCTGATAATTTATTAGTGATCTTTTGGCAAGCATCTTGTTACAATCAGTGAGATGCGGTAGTTTAGATATTTGTATTTTGAGTTAGAGTTGCAAGCTAAAAAATGGCAGCAGGCAGTGATATATTTGGGATGCTTTTCACTGAGGATAAGCTTTACAAGACTAACTATCTATTGTGGTCATATATGATGCTTCATGTATTAGTTTCCAAAGGGCTTTGGAATGTCATTATTGGCATTGAGGCATGCCCTATCTTGCTAGCACATGATAGTATGGGTACTTTGGATGATGACACTAGTTCAAATGTAAATATGGCATCTACCTTTGCACCTCTCATAGTAGAACAAACCAAGTGGTATGGTAGGGATACACATGCATATGCATTGGTGGCAATTTCTATGACGAGGAGCATTATTTCTCATATTTACTCATATAAAATAGCCAAGTAGGCTTGGGATGCACTTGCTACACTTTACTAGGTGCATACCGAGAGGCATGAGTGGCCTACTTTTTCGTAGTAGCCAATTACAGTCTCAATATATACATGAGGGAGATTTAATAGATGAGTTCCTCGTAAGGATTAAATATCTTAGGGATCATCTTACATGTATTGATGAGGCCTATTCGAATAGTTCATTGGTATCTACCATTCTCATAGCTTCACCTAATTCTTACCAAGGATTTATATCTACACTTTGGCTCATGTGATGAAGGGTAACCCCAATGCCCTTATGTTTGATGAGTTGGTTGCAATGCTCTTGCAGAGATCTAATTCTCTCGTCTGCATCTAATTCTTTTGTTCCACTATCCAAATGATCCTCAACAACTACTTTCTTTTTCCTTGTACATATTTTTTAAATATCTCTTGGTTTCTTTTGCCAACTCATCAAATCCTAGGTCTTCCACATCTATCCTCACTTCTCATCTCAAACCCCATCAATCTCACTTATTCTTTAGCATAAGAGATTAGGTCATGTTAACCATAAAAGCATCATGCATTTGAAAAGATAAGGTCTTATGGAAGGGCTACCTTTCAATGAGTACGAAAGCACATGTACATCTTGCATGTTTGGAAAGCAATAGAGAACCAAGCTTAATAAAAGCACTTACAGAGAAAGGAAAATGTTGGAGATTATACATACAGATCTGGGGGTCCAAGCTAAACAACATCTATTGGAGGAGCACACTACTTTATGACATTTGTGGATAATATGTCCAAGAAGGTATGGGTCTATTTCCTAAAGCAAAAGTCTGATGCTTTTCTCTTTTTTCAACAATTCAAAACTAAGGTAGAGAAAGAATGTGGAAGTTACATCAAAACCCTGAGATTAGATAAAGGGAGGGAATACTATCCAAAGAATTTGAAGACTTTTGCTGGCACAACAAGGCATAAGGAGGCAATACACTTGCTCCTATAGCCCTTACCAAAAGGCAGTATTAATAAAGAGGAAGAAGAAGGTGTGATTGCTAAGCTGGGTTGAAGCAATCAACACATTAGTTTACCTCATAAATAGAAGTCCTATAGAAGCACTTACTAATCTCACTCTAGATTGAAGCATACTCGGGTAGAAATCAAAAACATATCTCATTTGAAAGTATTTGGTTGCATTACTTACATGCAACATCCCGTATAAAATTAGATTCAAAGTCTGAAAGATGTATATTCATTGGATATGACACATTCCAAAGGTTATAGGCTATGTAATTTTGATGTTAGTATACACTCAATGCTTGCCTCTCAGCATATATCTCACGTCGGTGCTTGGTGCATATTTGTAAGGGCCCCCATTATGAGGAGAACTCACGTCGGTGCTTGGTGCATATTTGTAAGGGCCCCCATCACGTCGGTGCTTGGTGCATATTTGTAAGGGCCCCCACATTCCAAAGGTTATAGGCTATGTAATTTTGATGTTAGTATACACTCAATGCTTGCCTCTCAGCATATATCTCACGTCGGTGCTTGGTGCATATTTGTAGGGCCCCCATTATGAGGAGAAGCCATTAGTGCATATGTCTTTGGTGGGAACTTTAGCTTAGACACCGATGGGGTTGTTATTATGACCATTTATGTTTAGGGTATGTTCAAGGGTTTGAGTATTAGCTAGGGCTTGGGGCATTATCCGCGACTAGGGGTCTAAGGGGGGCCAGTGGCCTCGACCCAATGGTATGGGTATTAGTGGGGCAGTGGTGGTCGGTTGGCCACGTTAAGGTTAGTGACCTTGTCTATGCCATGTAATTGCCCGTGTTATATTTATGTCTACCACACCACTACAACACTATATATGGACATAGTTATCACAAGCTAAGGTACCTAATGCTTGTGAGTATCTACACCCTCTAGTATATCCTCCATCTAGAGTTTTCTTGATCGTCATGTAAGCTCTACCTGAGAGCGCATGAGTGGATAACACCATTACATTGTACATATCTTTTTCTTAGAATTTTAAATTCTCTCCATTCTTTATCTATTGCATTGTTTATTGCACTTTGTTTTGCCATAATCTTTTTGCTATGCTATATACTTATACCTGATTCCAATCAGGAATAAGAATATAGCTATTGCATTGTCTATTGCACTTTATTCTGCTATTAATCTTTTCATTGTACAATACTCTTATAACTGATTCCAATCAGCTATGTGTGTCAAGAGATGTTGTGTTTGATGAGCATGACGTGGTTTAAATCAACTCAAAGTACATACCATGAAGACATAGGTCTAAGGTCCCTCTTTATAGGTATTTCTTGTAATTGTAAATAGACTTCGGTTTTAAAGTATTTTATTGAGAGAATATTCAGAATATGTCTAGAATTCTCCAACTTGAATTGAATAAAATTAAACTAGTACGGTGGATAAATTAGTTTGTGAAAAATTGACCTTAGAAGAAAAACTTTAAGTGTAAGAGAACCTAAATGTTTAAAGGTGTGCAAAAGTATACACAAGTGCACAATGGTGACACATATAAATCATGTGATCCTATAATCACATTAAAAAATTGGATAAAAAGCAAAATAATGAAAGGTAAAATTAAGGTGCAAAATGTGCACATTGGATTTTACTAAGAAATCAACCCCCATAAATTTTGCCATGCATGTGTATGTGTATACGTATATATACATACAAACATGGGCTAAAAAATAATTATATCCAACCTTGATGCAATTATTATCGGACATTAAAAATCATGTGATCCTATAAGCACATTAAAAATTTGGATAAAAAGCAAAATAATGAAAGGTAAAATTAAGGTGCAAAATGTGCACATTGGATTTTACTAAGAAATCAACCCCCATATAAATTTTGCCATGCATGTGCATGTGTATACATATATATGCATACAAACATGGGCTAAAAGATATTTATATCCAAGCTTGATGCAGTCATTATTAGAGGGGAGACATAGGTAGCAACACACACAGATGTATATGATGTAGCAAGCAAGAAGAGATTGTGAGAAGCATAACACTCATGGTAGATTAATGAGAATGAGTGAAGTACAAGTGGAGTGATATGATAAGGTCACTTACACACACTTGGGGGAAAAAACCTCCTAAAGAGATGAAAAATTTACCCTGACCCTCTACGTCCACACATCACTACCATATAAATGAATACAAATTTCCCTTGTAGTGATGATTGTAGTGATGATGTAAACATGTACAAGGACCATGTGGCTGCTGATCAATCCCTAAATGGTAACAATAAGCCTAAAGCTTTGTAAAAAGATTTAAACTTCTCTTGTGAGAGAGCCTTAGTGAACATATCAAACCCTATAAGCAGCCTCTATTATGTACTTTGTCTGTAATAACATAATACCATTATCATAATGCAATGCCAAAGTAATAATGCAATGAGCCTAAATTTGTCATCTCATATGATGACACATGTAATTCAACCTTAAATGTTGAAATCTTCTCCTCATTAGGGCTTGTGAGCACATGTCATTAACGTATAAAATGATGACTAAAAAACAATCTATTACAAAAACCATTTGTAATCAAGTATGCATCTATCCTCTCATACCATGCTCTAGGAGGCTCCTTAAGGCCATATAAAGCTTTTCTTAACCTACATACTTTAGACTCGTGTCCCTTCTCAAAAAATCCACGAGGCTAAGATACATAAACCTCTTCATAGAAATCACCATTCAAGAAGGTAGTCTTGACATCCAACTGATGTATATTCCAACCATGATGCGTTGCCAATGCACTCCTACCTTTTTACAAAGTTGGGTAGTCATATGTGGAGTAAATGAATGCTCAACAAGGTGCTACAAATAAGCCCTTTCGGAGTGAAAAATCATCTCAAATTTTAGCATACAAATTAGCTTATTAATGAGGTAATTATGAAACAACATAGTGCATGAGGAAAGGGTGGACATACATGCATCCAAGAGTATGCCAAAATGACAAGATAACAAACTAGCTACTCCTTTACCTATCAAGATACGTGTAGGAACTCACTATGGATCTGATGAGGATCATGCTCTAATTACCAATATAGATAAACCTATTTTCTTGGGGGAAGCACATGAAAATGATCATTGGATGTGCAGGCCATCATACAAGATGAGTACAACTCAATCCTAAAAAATGACATTTAGTATTTAGCATATTTTCCTTATGATTAAAAGGCCAGTAAGGCAAGGCTTGTTGCAAACATCCTGTAAGCATACATGTTGCTGTTTTTTGCATAAAAGCATGGGCTGAACTGAGTTCTTAACAAACAAAGACAACATCTCTACTCACCAAAATCTACTTTGTGGCCGAATGGTAGAGTCTATACCTTTGCTTTCTAAGATGTATCCCACAAAAATGTAATTTATTGCCTTATCATCTAGCTTATTATGTTATTGCTTAGGTACAACAACATAATCAAGATAACCAAAAATATGCAAATGAGCCACAAAGAGCTTCTTGCTATTTCAAGATTCATAAGGGATAACTGTCTGCATGGCCTTGGTGTGGCATCTATTTAGCACACAAGTGGCATATGTAATTGCCTCCAACAAAAAAGAACGAGGCAAATCTTGGACTTCAACAACCATACAACATGCCATTTCCATAAGAGATATGTTTCTTCTTAACCATACCACTTTGTTGAGGTGTGTAAGCATTGTGCATTGATGTATGCCTCTTTCAACCATATATACATGAAACTCATTTGCTCCTCCTTTGACATATACTCCCCCCCTTAATCTATACTAAGGGTGTCAACGTTACATGTAGATATAGTTTTAGCCATAGAAACAAGTGTTTGAAGCATGTAAAAACCTATGACTTTAAACATATACACCTAGGGGCGCTTGGAGTAGTCATCAATAAAAGTCACAAAGTAGAGATATCCCACAATGGATGGTATCCTCATAGGACCATATACATCACTATGTGTAAGCTATAATTTTTGGACAGCCCTTATACTCATCCATCTTTTGAGAATAATGCCCATTGCATCTTGCACAAAATGCACCCCCTCACATACATATTTGATAGGGGCCTCAAGCTTTGGCAACTCTAATACCATCTCTTTCCTTTTAAGATGCAAAAACTGCCAAAATTCAAGTGACCAAAGTGGGCATGCCATAGTTCCACACATTCATAGCATGTGTGGGCAGTATAACCGTACTAATCTCTCATACTACCTATCCAACTTGTAAAGCCCATGGCTTAGAGTACCAAATACCATAGTGATGACTCCATCATTTTGGTTATGTATTATACACCTCTGTTCATCAATAAATATGTCCGT
>NC_141107.1:7033412-7128412 GCF_041138505.1 Cibotium barometz | reverse complement strand
TCATGTATTGTGAAAGGGCACATGTATTAGCAACACTGGAGCAAACCATTGCATGAAAATTGATGCATTACAGGCAATTTGTGAAGGAAAAAATTCTGGTTTTTTGGACTCTACAAAAACAGAGAACATATGCCCGGTGGAGGATCAATTGTGGCAATTCTACTCAAAATTGAGTCAAACCCTTCATACCCATGATAGATTAGGTCATTGCTAAGAGACCTATCCACTCATTAGTGATTACCCCTCTCTCCTAGAGCTCCAAGAGAAGGCGGCGTTTTTTGGAAGAGTTTCTTGAAAAGTTTGCAATGAATTTGGTCTAATTCACTCATTTGGACACCAAATTGAATGCTTTAAAGCTTGGAGAGTTTAGCAAAGACATTGCTAAGGCCTTGTGATGCTTGGTTGCAGCTCATTTCATGTATTTGGAGCTCATTGAAGTGATTTATCAGAGGTGTGCAGGTTTGCAGAAATTCTGTCCAGAAACAGAGCATTTTTAATCAAGGCATTAATCTTTGTCTATATCAAATTGGCCTAATTCCTTTGGTACAAGTAAAGTCCTATGAGTTGCTAAACTTTTGAATCAAAAAGTTTTGGATTTGGAGAAGATTTGAAGGAGATAGAGCAATTTTAGTGAGAGGTGGTACCTGACAGGTGCAGAAAAATTCAAACCAGAGGTTACAAAAATTGGTGGTTCTCATTCCCCTTGAAGAATTGGATCAAACCCTTCTAGGATATGTTGGAGAAATGTGTTGGGAAGCTAATGCAAGTTGAATCATTGAATTTGGACAAGATTTGAAGGATTTAGAGCATAATCTTGACTGGTTTTACTGGCGAGAATTTACTGGCGAGAAAAAAACCAGAAATTTTTTTGTGAAGGAGTTTCATTTGATTTCAACTTTGATCGAGTGTACATTGTTGGTGAATCATTGTGGGATGTTAATGCACACAATTTGCAAGCATTTGATGTGATTTGGAGAGATTTGGAGCATTACAGGTACTTCGTACATTGTAATCGAAAGGGTACATCTACTCTATTTTTTTTTGCAACAATGGGAGATGGTCCGATACAGATTGTTGGCGAGAAGCTTGATCGCACTAACTTTCAAGTGTGGAAGTTTCGAATGAAGAGTTTTTTGAAAGGCAAAGGTTTATGGAGTCTTGTCTCGGAGGAAGATCCGGAGCCATACTTACCTCCTCAACCAAATAATGCTCAGTTACTGGCTCACAAGCAATGGGTAGAGCGGTCTTCGAAGGTGTTGCATTATTTTTCAATATGTGTAACAGATGCCTTGCTTATTCACATCCAAGATGCAGATACACCGAAAGAAGCATGGGGTATATTGTGCCGTATGTATGAGACAGACACTGGTGCAAGGAAGATACAACTGAAGCAACAGATTCACAGTGTCAAACGAAGGAATAGGAGCATACATGAGTATGTTCAGGAAATCAAGGGTTATGCTGACTCCTTGTCATCGATCCATGCCCCGATGGATGATGATGATTTGGTTGCTCTCACATTGCGTGGTTTAGGCAAAGAATACAAATCTTTTGACACTTCCATCTCAGTAAGGTTGGGAGGAATGCCAGACTTTAATGAGCTTGTGTCCTTGCTCATTGTGGAAGAATTGAAGCTTGGCCTTGGTGGTATGAGTGTTACAGGTGGTGCATCCTCGTCAAGCAATGATGAGCATGCAAGGAATCAGGCTTTTTACTCATCTAGAGGCTTTTGAGGTAGGGGGAGATTTACCCCTCGAGGCCGTGGAGGACGTGGTTGGAATGATAGGTCTACTCAACCACAATCAAATCAGAATTTTCAGAATTCACAGTCATCATTTGGATCACGTGGAGGACGTGGATTTCAATCCCATAGGGGGAGATTTGGAGCAGGTGCTCGTGGTAGAGGACGATGGCAAGGTCCTCAACAAAATTTGAATGGGATTGAATGTTACTATTGTGGCAAACTTGGACATTTGGCAAAAGATTGTTACAAAAAGCAGAATGATGCGAGGAATGGAAGACCACAACATGGAAATTATGCATCTACCAGTAACAATGATGGGAGTTCAAACCATCTTTTTGCAATGAAGCATGTTATGGGGACAATGGATTCTCAGAATGCTCGAGATGAGTCATGGTATATGGATTCAGGTGCCTCAAACCACATGACATGTCATGGTGAGTGGTTTGAGAAGATGCAACCATTGGATACAAATGGTTATGTGGTCACAGGAGATGATACTCAGCATCTTATAACACATGTTGGCAGTGTGCCTTTGAAGATGCATGATGGAAATGTGAAAAATATGTCAGAAGTGTTATATGTACCATCCATTACAAAGAGTTTGGCATCAGTAGGCCAAATGGTTGAGCAGGGATTACAAGTAAGATTCAATGAGAAAGGCTGTTTTGTGGAAGATTTTAAGCATGGCTGTAGATTGGTTGCCAAGGGCAAGAAGGAAGGAAGGTTGTTCAAATTGGATGCAGGCATACCAGAATTGACCTCAGCCATGTTTTCAAAGAGCAATGGGATTGTGCAGGACATTGACATGTGGCACAAGAGGATTGGACATGTCAATATACAGAGATTAAAGAACATGCAAACAAGGGGCATTGTCAGTGGATTGCCTCGATTCAAATATGATGGTCATATGCATGTTTGTGAAGCCTGTCAGTTTGGGAAGCAGGCAAGGTTGAGGTTTCCTAGAGAAGGAAACATGAGTAATAGACCACTTGAGATAGTGCACAGTGATGTATGGGGCCCAGCACAAAATCCATCTATCAAAGGAAGTCTATACTATGTGACATTTATAGATGACTTCAGCAGGATGACATGGATATATTTCTTGAGAGAGAAGAGTGAAGTGCTGGAAAAATTCATGGATTTCAAAGCTCTTGTAGAAAAACAATATGGCTGTTGGATTAAGTGCCTGAGAACAGATGGAGGTGGTGAATACACCTCAAAAGCATTTGAGCATTTCTTGCGGAAGCATGGGATAAGAAGACAGTTGACATGCAGGTATACACCTCAGCAGAATGGTGTGGCTGAGAGAAAGAATCGTGTCATATGTGAAGTGGCAAGGGCAATGCTCAATGAAAAGAGCATGCCAGATTACTATTGGGCAGAAGCATGTGCTACTGCAGTGTATATCCTGAACAAATCACCTACAGCAGCCATTCATGGAAGCACGCCTGAGATGCGGCTTACAGGTTACAGGCCAGATATTGGACATCTGAAAGTCTTTGGATGTGTAGCTTATGTTCATGTGCCTGATGAAAGAAGACGGAAGTTGGATCCTAAGGCAGAGAAATGTGTATTTGTTGGATATGCACAGGATCGAAAGGCTTACAAATGCTATAACCCTCAAACTAGACAAGTAGTCATCTCACGAGATGTGGTATTCGATGAGCTTGCTAGTTGGTATAAAGCCAAAGATGAGGGAGTCATTGACACACTTGAGGCTAATGTGCCTGTGAACTTGCCCTCACAAGCAAGTTCTAGTTCTACTACTATGTCTGGGCCAGCAGAGCAGAAGCTGAGAGTAGTAGCAGTGTCCGTCCGTGGTCAGGACGTCTGAGACATGAGAGTGTTAGCACTGGCAGTAGTGCTATGGATAAAGGCAAGAAGAAAGTTGAAGGAATTGGGATCACAGGTTATGAGTCTTCTAGCTCAGAGAGTTTGGATGAGGAGCTCGGGATACCTGTTGTATGCACACCTGGTGTTAGGCAGGACAGATATGTGCCACCACATGCTCGAGTTACAGGTGTACAGAGTGACCCGCATGCATTGCGGAGATCCCAGAGAGTCAGATATCCAGTGGAAAGATTGACATATAGAGATTTTGCTATGCATTATGCATACATGACATCTATGGTAAAGCATGTGGAACCTACATGCTATTCAGAGGCTATTGGAGAGCATGTATGGCAGAAAGCCATGGATGAAGAGATGGATGCTTTGGACAAAAATGATACATGGGAATTGGCTGAGTTACCTAAAGGAAAGAATGCAATTGGATGCAAATGGGTGTATAAGGTAAAGTGCAAGTCAGATGGCAGCCTAGAGAGACATAAGGCAAGGCTGGTCGCTAAAGGATATGCACAAACTTATGGTCTTGATTATGATGAAACTTTCAGCCCAGTGGCTAAAATGGCTACAGTGAGGTCTATCATTGCATTAGCAGCACAAAAAGGTTGGGCTTTACATCAAATGGATGTCAAAAATGCCTTCTTGAATGGTGATCTACAAGAAGAGGTGTACATGGAACAGCCAGAAGGTTATGTACATCCAAAATATCCGACTTTTGTTTGCAGGTTAAAGAAAGCACTCTATGGTTTGAAACAAGCACCTCGTGCTTGGAGTGACAAGATCAGCAGATATCTTGTCAGTATTGGATTTGTGGTTGGAAATGCAGACTCTTCACTTTATGTAAAGAAGACACATGATGGTATCGTGATGATAGTCATTTATGTTGATGATCTGATTATCACAGGTGATTGTGGGAAAGGCATTGATGAGGTTAAGGCCTCTTTATGCAAAGAGTTTGATATGAAAGACCTTGGTGATTTGAGGTTCTTTCTTGGCATTGAGGTGATTAGAACAGGCAAGGGTATATGGTTGGTGCAAAGGCAATATGCACTTGACATGCTGGCAAAGTATGGTATGACAGCATGCAAACCCATGTTGACACCATTAGAGCAAAACATGAAGCTTAGGGCTGATTTGGGTGATGAGCTTGATGATATCACCATGTACAGGCAAATGGTTGGTAGCCTTATCTACATGACCATTACGAGGCTAGATCTCAGTTATGCAGTTGGTTTGGTAAGTCAGTTTATGCAGAGTCCTCGTAAACCTCACTTGGATGCTGTGAGACGGATTCTGAGATACGTCAAAACTACCGCGCATTATGGTCTTTTCTATGAGGCAGGAAAAGACATGCATGTCTATGGATATACAGATGCAGATTGGGCCGGTAGTGCATATGACAGGAGATCTACCAGTGGCTATGTTTTCAGCCTTGGTAGTGGAGCTGTGAGTTGGAGCAGTAAAAAGCAACCTACAGTTGCTTTATCTACCACAGAGGCAGAGTATCGTGGAGCAGCCATAGCTGCATGTGAGGCTATGTGGTTGAAGAAGTTGCTAGATGATGTCAGGATACAGAGTGATATGAGAGTTGTCATTCATTGTGACAACATGAGTAGTATTCAGCTTGCTAGCAACCCAGTTTATCATGCCAGGACCAAACATATTGAGGTCCACTATCACTTCATCAGAGAGAAAGTGCTAGATGGGCATGTTGATTTGACATATGTGCAGACAGATGAGCAGGTTGCAGATATCTTTACCAAAGCACTTGGTAAGGATAAGTTTGAGTATTTCCGTACTCGATTGGGAGTCCTAGAGATGGACATGTCGAGCTTGAGGGGGAGTGTTGAAATATCAAGCTCGTATACAGCTGGAGGATAGCACATGGGTGCTGACAGAGTGACAATATGGTAGATAGATATCGTGTGGTGTGTTTATGACCGCGTCCAGCTGGTCATGTGTGGTGTGGACATTACATTAGGTTTACTTTGTAGTGTGGACATAACACTATGTTGTGTTCCTCTTTGTGTGTGTGAGAGAGATGGTGACTATGGCTTCTCTCCTTCTTTATGGTTGATGGATATGGATTAGGGTTTGCTTCTCTTGTGTGTATTACATCCTGCTCCTGTTTTTTATCATATGCCTTGAAGATCAAGGGCATTGTGGAATCCCTTGCATCAATTGGTGCTTGTGTTGTTGTTGATGATGATAAGGTGGAAGTGTGTCCACGTGGTCTCTCGGGCCACAATGCAAGGCGTTCAAGACGTTTATTCAGACTCGGGAAGAACATTCCCAACTTCACAGATTTGGTGTCAATGCTGATCATTGATGAAGAGAAGAAGATCACAAGTCTTCACAAAACAAAAACAGTTCATAGCAAGCAGACCTTCTACACAAGTGCAGGTAGAGGACAAGGTAGAGGTCGTGGACGTGGCCAAGGTGGTGGTCGAACAAGTAATCAGAATTATGGTCAGCAACAACAACAATAGTCCCAAGATTCGCAACAACAACACACAGGTGGAAGAGACCAGTTTGGAGGTAGGGAGAGTCAAAGATGTTGAAATATAACCCCATGATTATGCAAGTGTGTGTGGGTGTACGTGAAGAAGAAATGAAGGGGAATGGAGATGAAGATTGGAAAAAATTCATGTGTTTGTACACACACACACACACACACACACACACATATATGTATGTATGTATGTATACACACACACACACACACACACACACACACACACACACACATATATATATATATGTATGTATGTATGTATACACACACACACACACACACATATATATATATATGTATGTATGTATGTATGTATACATACATACATACATACCTATATACACATACATACATACATACATATATATATATATATATGTGTGTGTGTGTGTGTGTGTATATATATGTATATATACATATATACATATATATATATATATATATCTATGTGTGTGTGTGTAGGTGGTTAATCGTATTAAAGGTTTCCTGCTGAGTATGGGTTTATTCCCTGTAGTAGACATATTAATATTGCCAATGCTTATGTGGGGATAGAATATGCTAAGTATACTCAACAGGACATTCTCTTACTCCAAGTGGACATTGCCAAAGCATTTGACACGGTACAATGGGATTTTATCTCGCAGACTATGAAATTGCTAGGGTTCGGCGAAAAATGCAACACATCATATATTGGATGTATCATGATAGTAAAGTAGCATGCATTCTGTCTGGAGATCTATCTGACCAATGGAGTCTCCACGGTCAGTACGTCAAGGCTATCCTCTCAGTCCGTTGTTATATGTAATTGCTACACATCCGATGCTTCAATACTTGGATCACCTTATTGCTACAGGTAGGAAATGCATTGTCTTTTCCAGCAACAACAGTTAGACAGTTTTGATTGGGCCTGCACTATCGCTCGCTTTGGCATGCACTTTCACATATGCTCTAGGACTTTCAGCCAATACCCCATCTTAAGCTTATGCATCAACTCAAGGAGTGGGCCCTCTACTCTGATGATCAGGGCTGTTGTCCATTGTTGGTGGATGTTATGGTAGCCAAGTTGTATAAGGTTTTGCTGATTTCAGATCGTGTAAATTGCATTTGGTCTATGACTCGCGATGCACGTTGGTGGCAAAGAAGATTGCGGCATCTCTAGGCTTGCAAACTACCACTTTGCCAATGAGTTTTCTTATGGCATGTCATGCTTGGGGTTTTCCCAGTTGGATAGGTTTTGGCACGTAGACACATTAGCATTGGTCCATCAACTTGTCTCACAGATGTATGGCCCCGTGGTGGGCGGGAGTCCATGGCCCATCTCTTTTGGCATTGCCCTGAGACTCGTGATTTCCTATAGTTTCTTCAGCAGCTTCTACACGCACACTTCCCCGGTGCTTCCTTCGGCAAGCTTTACTGGCTGTTTGGAGTTCTCCCTGCTAAGTAGGGGTATGATCTTTTTTTCGCTTGGGTTCGCTACTAGGCCCTTTGGACTCTATGGAAAGACAGAAACCATAGAGTATTTGGTGATCCGCCTCTAGTTAAATACCACTTCTTCCGAGCGTCTCTGCTGTCTACGTGCCCGTGATCTTGATTACCCTGCATGCTTGTCATACATTGCTATCTTTCGATGTTGTAGCTGCATGTCCTCTTTCTGGGGACTACTTATTGTTGTAATATAAATATAAATAGACTTCACCAAAAGTGTGTGTGTGTGTATATATATACACATACACATACATATATACATACATACATACATACATATGTATACACACACACACACACACACACACATATACATACATTATATAGGTATATATATATATACATATGTATGTATGTATATATGCATACATGTATATCTGTATACACACACACATGGACACATATATACATGAATGAATGGATATATATATAAGTATATATATGCATACATGTATATCTGTACACACACACATGGACCATATATACATGAATGAATGGATATATATATAAGTATGTATATATATACATGCACACACACACACGCGCACACACACACACACACACACACAAAGAGAGAGAGAGAGAGAGAGAGAGAGAGAGAGAGAGAGAGAGAGAGAGAGAGAGAGAGTCGCCTACCCCCCTCCCTTTTTTTTCTAGTAGATTAATTAAGAAAACTATATATCAAAAGAAATGAGGGTTTTGTCAAAGATAACAACCAAAATAGAATGTGAAGGGAAAAAGAGCCAAGATCCACTAGTGTAATTGAACTAATGTAATGAAAGGGAAATTGAACTAATGTAATGAAAGGGAAAAAGAGCCAAGACCCACTAGTGTGAAGGGAAAAAGAGCCAAGATCCACTAGTGTAATTGAACTAATGAAATGAAAGGTTCATAAATACTAGTAAACTATTAATTTTTAGCCTTAAACAGTCTACATAGGACCTAAACGTAAAGATATATATAAGTACATATGTATACACACGCACACATGTAGAGAGAGAGAGAGAGAGAGAGAGAGAGAGAGAGAGAGAGAGAGAGAGAGAGAGAGAGAGAGAGAGAGAGAGAGAGGGAGAGAGGGAGAGAGAGACCTCTCCCCCTCCCTTCTTTTTTGATTAGATGAGTTTAGAAAACTAGATATCAAAAGGAATGAGGGTTTTCTCAAAGATAACACCCAAAATAGAATGTGAAGGAAAAAAGAGCCAAGAGACACTAGTGTAATTATAAGAAAGAGCTCCTTAAACTGATGAATTGAAAGGTTCATGTATACTAGTAAATTGTTAACTTTCATTGTTGACCATAGCCTACATAGGCCCTGAATGGTTTATGTAAATCGATCACTATTTTTCCTTAGGTTGGCAAAAAGTTTCATGAAGATTGGTGATCAAGTAGTTAAAGTGGATGTGAATAATTACTTTCATTGTAGTTTATTTGTGGATACTACTCTTTAATTATGTGACAAGTATTCTAAGTAAGAATATTTTTTGTTTGCAAGCTTCAAGTTTGGTTTGTACTAAGGTTCAAAGGTGGCTTACACATCACTTTTTAACCCTATGTGTATATGTATGTACGTTTGTATCCACACACACACTTGTTATTTTCTCAAAATAATAGGGAATTTTTTTAATTTACTACCTCTCCTAATGGCTTATGACTAAAAACAACAATTTTTAATGCTTTCATATTGGGGTTTTGGTCTATTGAGTGTGAAAATACTTTATGGTGTAAATTGGTATTTTTTGGAGTTATCTTTTTGCTTCTCTCTTTCTGGCGTAATACAATACCTGCCTTTGTTTTCTCTGTAACAACCCTATAACTGTGGGGATTGGGTTTGGCTCATAGCTAATCAATGATGGTCATGAAGCTCAGTGGTTTAGATTTGGGTTGATTTTCGACGATGGCGGTGGAAATGAATGACACACACACACACACACATATCTCTTATATCATATCTTGATTGACTCAATCTTCCCATATAAAAGATTTTTTTGAATTTGATGAACTCTCCTATTTGTTTTTCTAAAAAGGGGTGTTAAATATTGAACTGCCTTGTTGGAAGGGTCAAGTTTGGTTTTGGACTCTTTTGGCAATGTGAAACCTATTTTGGGTTTTTCAGCTACTAAATGCTAGTGGTTCTATCTCTTTCTTGTTTGGAGTCGAGGTTATGTACCTGTGATTTCAGCGAAGGTCCTGTCCATTTTGGGGCTGTGCTTGGTGTCTAGCACTTCATTGATAATAAGGGACTGAGGCTCTGTATTAGGTGATCTGGCTCTATGGAGGAGATCTTGGTGGTTGTGGACTGGCGCGTTTAGTGGGTGCAACATGTATTTCAAGAGCTCTTCTTCCTATTTAAGTAGAGGTGAGTGACTTGTTCACTCACTTAGTCTGCATCTTGCTTATTGTCACAACTCTCCTTCTTGCATCTGGTGGGAGACCTTCCAACCATGCGTTTTTTCTTTTTCTTGCTCTCATATAATTTTGTTTCCATCTTTAAGTGGTGCTCTAGCTTGAGTTATGTTTGATCCTTATAAACCTAATTTCTGATTTGGTTGTATAGAAATTTTCCTATATATAGAAAAAATTCTCATAGTGATGGGTCATCTGCATGATGGGGCTCCACACTAGTCCTTTTACACTCTTCCTGTTATTACTAGGATAGGGTTGGCTTATTATGTTGCAAAGATTCTCTGGAGTTAGCATTTGATGCAGTATATAGAGGGGCTGTTTCTAGTTCTCTATGCTAGTTTTAAAAAGTTCTCTATGCTAGTTTTAAAAAAACTGACTATATCCCATTATGAGATACATCTCATGATTGGAAAGAGTCTTGCTATTTTTTTGAAATTTGTTTACAACATAGGAGATGGTGGGGCTACCTTTTACAGTAAGTGATAAAATAGTTTGGCTTAGATATGTAGAAATTATTTTTCTACATATCACTTTTATAAATAATATCCTTTGTGTGACTGTATTCCTTGATTGAGCTTGGTATATGGCATTGTAGGGGGAAGGTACCCCATAGAGGTTTTTGCTAGGTATACTAGTACTCTTCTACCTGACTACTGGCTTTTGTAGGGGGAAGGTACCCCATAGAGGTTTTTGCTAGGTATACTAGTACTCTTCTACCTGACTATACTGGCTAATAGCTGGACTCATGGCTTGTTCCAAGGCTTGATGAGCCTGCTAAAATGTGGCAGGTGATTGCATAGATAAGGTATAAAGATATGGGGGTTTATTTTGTAGGTAAAATGGATTTCTCTGGTTTACTGACCATGATATTTTCTAACATCATCTCTTAGAATGAAAATGTGCATGGATAGAATGATTATCTAGAAACTATGGTTAGGCTGATTGCCTTAGTTACAAGGTTCAAGGAATAAGTTCACACAAGCTTGAAAAGCTAATAAACCTATGGAATATGAAATTTTCTGTTACAACTTTTGTCTTACCTTTTCTGTTTTTAATGATGAATGTGGAAACAAGGTTACTTTAATGACTAGCCTTTTGGTTCATCATTACCTCAGATGAGCTATCTGAATGCTAAATTTTCTATAAAAGTTACACTATAATACAGATAGTTATAATGAACATGTAATGAAAAATGCCCATTTTAATATTATAGATGAATGTTTTGTTTACATGCTTAATGGGGTACTGAAACATTGCTAGTTTAGGACTGCATAGAACTGAATGGCTCTGAATTATAATGGGCTAGTTATTTCACTTGTCTATATTTAGGCAAGTTGAGCACCTCTAGCTATGCTGCCATTTTGCTGCATACCTACTTTTACTGTAAAGAATTATTGATGGTAGATTGGGAGAAAGGTTTTTCTGTAGCATACAGAGTTTTCTAGTCAAAATAGTTTAAATACAGGTTTCCTTTTGATAGTAATCCTAAGTGGATGGTATGTTTCTGCTCACATGGGCATTGGTCTGAATATTTGAACAGCTATGAACACTCATTTGGATGGCCCAATTTCAATTTTAGGGGATAATCTCGGAATAACTCACTAAGGTGGGTTATGGGTTTTCCCAAAATTTGGGAGACCATTTACCCTATACCTATTAATATCTTTTGTTGGTTTTTTATCTTTGGTTTGGAACATATCTCCAGATAATGCTATCCTACTAATAATGCAGTTTCTTACTATGACTGCTGAAGGTCAGATTTGAAGTTGTAGCACGGCTTTTTTTGATTTTTTGCAGGCTCATATTTGCAAACAAAATTTTCTTACAGATTGTGTACTTTCAGAATAGGGTAAATATTGCCTCTAACTGCTGCTGTTTTTTTGGGCAAGCTAGTATGGTTCCTAAATATGGTAGCTTGATTATGCTGGCTGGCTGATTTTATTGGAGAATTTTGTTTCTCTACAAATGTTTTTGATCTGGATTGGAACTCATCCTTTCTGGCCAAGTGCTCCTGTTCCAGAGGGTAAATAGAATAAAATAGCCTAGTGCTCATCTTTTATAATATTGAAACTAGCCTAGTGCAGAGCATAATGGCACTTACTTGGCTCTGTTGAGCTAGGTTCTCCATATGTATGCAGACAATGTTTACACTCTTACACATGGTGTAAGCTCACTCAGCCTTTATTTTTCAAAGTTTGATTCTTTGTTTTGGACATATTTACAAAAAAATATTTTTTAAATATGAATGAGTTAAAGTTAAACAATAAAACATTTTTAGGACAAGATTTCATACTCAGGTTTAGAAACTTATAATGGAACATACAAAGTAACTCTATAAAAACTAAAGTAACTTTGCCTCAATTGGCAGATTTCTGTACAAAACATAAAAAATCTATTTTCATTAGCAAATATGAAGCATTTATATACTCTACAGGTACATCTTTGGTGTTTTTTGTCCATAAATTAAGGTAATACATTTATATAGAGAAATTGAAACTGCAGATAAGTCAGCATATTTATGCTTGGCTTAGATTGATAGGAAGATTGGAATTTTTTGGATATGGTATTCTCTCAACACTCCTTGATTGATTATTGGCTGCCTTGATTAGGTACAGCTTGCTGTTTTGATATAACTTGTTTCAGGGAATTTCTTAGAGACCTATGACATGTAATTATGAGTGACATGAATGACAAGTGACTGAGTCCCCTTACACCTGCAAGACACGTCCAGGCTATTCAGTCCCTCCAACATGTCTACTCCTTCGGCTACTTTTGGCCGAGACGGGTTCTCCACTCTATGATGGCTGGCCACCCACTGAAAGTCTAACCTTCTTCTTGCCTCTCCGAATGGTGATTCTATCTGCATCCTAATCTTGCTTAATCCGTGTCTGCTAGAGCCATGGTCTGTCGAGTAACATCAGGCAGGCACCTTTTATATTCTCCATGTGGAACACCACCACTGTTATGTGGACGATGAGCCCATAGACTTCCATTGTGAGCCCTAGATGAATCCGAGCGGCTGGACTCTACACTAATCTTCCATTGTGAGCCCTAGATGAATCCGAGCGGCTGGACTCTACACTAATCTTCCATTTTTACCACAAATGGGGCTAGATCCTAGCTACTCAATCCTAGTTTTATGCATGTCATATCTAGTAAAATGTTGACTCCGGATCCTCCATCCAACAATACTTTTGCTATGTCCATTCCAGACAGCTTTACTTGGATCATCAGGATGGCTTCATCATAGATTGGGGATTCCTTCATAGTGAAGTCTCTGTCTTTTCAATGTGCATGGCTTCCAGAGTTTGGATGGTCCCATCCTCTCCTCTTGGGGCATCAATCGGCACTAGGGTTAGGAGCTACTCCACCGACATATGGATCTAGTGCTGCTTCACATTTGTTTGTCTATTTGTATGGATGCAGGTAACAGAACTCACCTTCTCTGGATTGCATGTGTGAAAAAGGGTTTCTCTGCTGAGGATCTGCCTAGGCTTGTTGTGTTTTTTTCTCTCACTAGATCTAAATTTCATCTTGAAGTTTTGCTTGAGACTCAATGCTCCAAAAAACATGATGTATTACACAAATGATGAAATTTATCATGTTTCCATTCATATCTTGAGTATAGAGTGTCTTTTGAATTTGGTATTCAACTGTAGGGTATTGTATTATGTATAAAACGAAAACACACACACACACACACACACACACACACACACAAACACTCTCACTTGCACATCTTATTTTGGGTGCATCCCTTAGCATTAATCCTTGATAAGTTGATTCACACATATGACCCTATAATTAGGGACCATTTGCATACAACGACTCTTGCATGATTTACCACACCTAATCTCATACATGCAAGGATGAAGAGGAATATCTCTAGCAGCGTTCCAATTTGATTAGCTTGTTTGAGGTTGATGTGGTCAACATCATGTAGAAGTACCACTCATCCCATAATCATCAAATTGAAGCATGCGAGAGTCAGCAAGATCCGATGAGGTAAGGGGAATCTCCCGATGAGGCCCAAGATTTTTATAAATAATTGGCCGATGATGACAGTGTACCAAGCCTCTAGCAAATCATTGCAGTGGAGAAGGCCTTTGAAAGGGACTTGAAGCAATTCAAACGGGTCAAGGAAGATGAGCTGATTAAAATGAATTTGGGTACAGAGGTAGACCCAAAGTTCACCCGAGTCAGTGCTAAATTGGATGCTACATTCCGGGAAGAGATTCGAGTATGGTGTTCATCTTTGCTGAGCCAACTCTGGCCGCATGATAGTGCTTTCTTTTTGGTGAGCCGGCTCTAGCTAGCTATTGTTTATGACCCTGCACATAATATGGTGGGAGTCGACGAAGGCATGTTATGGTTCTGCAAAATGCTCTAGCGAGGTGCGGTTATGGCATTTTGGAAGCTTCCTTTAAGCTCTACCTATATAAATGGAGCAAGGTGAGTGCTTAGACACTCAATTAGCCTGGGTATTATGTCTTGTGGTTGTTTGCCATGTCTCTTGTGCTAGCATCAGCTGGGAGTCCTCCTCTCAAGGTGAGTGCTTAGACACTCAATTAGCCTGGGTATTATGTCTTGTGGTTGTTTGCCATGTCTCTTGTGCTAGCATCAGCTGGGAGTCCTCCTCTCTTGTGCTAGCATCAGCTGGGAGTCCTCCTCTCAAGTAACTCTTCTTGATCTACCTTGCATGATGATTGAATCCCTTTATAATTAGAGATGGTAACTCTACGCTTAGTACAAACTTATGGGTTAATGAATGTATGGAAACCCATATTGTGCTATGTCCATATGCCGGTGTATGACTTGTATTGCGTGATTGTATGATGACCTTTGGGGAATCCTACACGGAATATATACCGATTTTGGATAATATACATGTTGGTTTTTAGAGATGTTTCTCAGTTCTTATGCCATAATCAAGTCTGAATTATTTTTCAAAAAAGATTCTTAGTCTTTATGCAAGCATCAAGTATTAAAATAATCGAATTTAACTGATGATACTTGGCTGTGCATGTCTTATGAATAAAACAGGCTACGCTGGTATATGAGTCTTGTTATGCACTCTGTTTTTTCAGATATTTTAAATAAATTTGTGCACGGCTCTTTACATGGATTCAATATCATATCTCTGGTTTTCTATGCATGATGATCTTGTATTACCGAGGGATGAGCAGGGCTAATGATGCGGATTCAGTATCATTTATGATATTTTTTTAATGTTTTTGGTTGTATTAATTAGGGATTCAATATGCCATTTATGATGTTTTCTGGGTTTTTTGTTGGATTAATACAAACTGCAGTAGAGGAAGATTCATACTGGCATATGGAGATTTATCCTCAAAAGCTAAATTAGCCCCAAATGGATGGCACACCGAATATGGATGTGTATTACTTTTTCTATGATAGTTAATTGGTCTGTGATCGGTCATGCACGACTGATGGTACCCAATGTTGATACACTAGGTGGACTCTAGAAATTCTATTAGACCTCAATATAGGCCAGAGAATTAGTTAAAATAACTCGCAATTTGAGAATTTAACCCTTAGGTTAGTTAGATAAAGAGAGATCATGTGCATATGAGAATGAACATAGCTTTTTTTGTCAAAATAGGGTTGCCTGGAAGCCGCCACTAGAATGTATTTCATAATACTACTGATATGTAGTGATAATGATGATTTTTTACATATAGGTAGTTTTATGAATTCTCCTTAACATGACGAACAATATGAGAATTGTTGTGATATTTTCTAGGGACTATCCTTTGAGATGCCCAAGTACCTATACCTTGATAGGATGTTCTGCTGATATGATTAGAGATATTTATTGATTCTTTTTAGGACTGCTAAGATGCTACTTATTTTTTCATATAGGAAACAATATTGGATATCTCTAATTGAGATCACTAGGTAGCCAATTATTTTCCAATTGGTGAGTTACCCCTTTACTTTGGATGATACTATATTCAAGATGTATCAAGGGGATTGATCCCATCAGTGCATAAACCATAAGCTATTTTGGGTGACATCTATAACACGTGATAGGTCCTTTGACACCTGCAAGACGCACATGGGCTAACTCTTTGTTTGTCTGTTTGGATGGATGCAGGTAACATGATCTATTCTCTCAAAATATTTTTGTGGTTTATGCTCTACAACAAAAAGTTATTTTTCACCTAATAGAGTAACTGGCTCCCCATACTTGTACACAAATCTATTGTTATATAATCATGTTTAACGTTTTTACTAGTCAAGTTGGATAAGGTTCTTGGAGTTTCTCTTGACTACTGATGTAGAAGACTGAAAACACACACACATATATATACATATATATGTATACATACATATGTGTGTGTATGTACATACACACACACACACACACACACACACACACACACACACATATACATATATACGTACATATATATGTATACATACATGTGTGTGTGTGTGTGTCACACACACACACACACATATGTATGTATGTACACACACACACACACACACACACACCCACACACACACACACATGTATATATGTATATATAGATACACCCCGCCACACACACACACACACACACACACACACACACACACTCACACACACACATGTATGTATGTATTTATTTATACACACAAAAACACACACACACACACACACACACACACACACATGTATGTATGTATACACACACATGTATATATGTACGTATATATATTTTTGTGTGTGTAAATACATACATAATATATGTGTGTGTGTGTACACACACACTTTTTTACACAGGTATGTGTGTGTATGTATATTCATGGATATATATAAGTACATATGTATACACACGCACACATGCACGTAGAGAGAGAGAGCCCTTCCCCTTTCCTTCTTTTTTGAGTAGATTAGTTTAGAAAACTAGATATCAAAAGAAATGAGGGTTTTCTCAGAGACAACCCCCAAAATAGAATGTGAAGGGAAAAAGAGCAAGGAGCCACTTGTGTAATTGTAAGAAAGAGCACCTTAAACTGGTGAAATGAAAGGTTCGCAAATACTAGTAAACTGTTAATTTTCATCCTTGACCATAGCCTACATAGGCCCTAAATGGTTTATGTAAATCGATCGCTATGTTTTCCTTTTCAAGTTAGGCAAAGAATTTCATGAATCAAGTTGTTAAAGTGGGTGTGAAGTTTGTGGGCACTTCTTTTTCGTTATATGACAAGTCTTCTAAGTGTGAATATGCAAGCTTCAATATTGGTGTTCTAAGGTCGCCGCCCGCCCGCTTGCTTGCCCGCTTAGCCAGCAACACGTACATTGTTACATGACAAGCTGTGCCAAGTGTAGTGTGGCTTGCTTATAAAACAACAATGAGAGAGAGAGAGAGAGAGAGGGGCATCGACACAACCTTTTTAGCATGAGTTTTGACGATGACAATCGCTGCAATTCACATTCTCTTACGTTCTCGAAGGCTTCGCGGGGCGCACATTCGCTGCCAGTCCCTTCGTTGTACAGGTCTGCATCTCTTCCTGTTTCACAATGTTAGGTTTAATGTTATTAGTTGAACTAAAGTTTAATGGTATGTGCCACCATATGATCAACGCACAGAGCTTGAGGAAGGTTTTGAATAGCAGTGTTAGGGCATATTCTAAGGACAGGATTTTAACTGTGTGCCTGCTGTTAAGGATGTAGGGTTGGTACACCCCACTCGATAAAGCCATGCTTGAACATGTTGGAGGCATGGCAGAAACAATTTGATGTCTCTTGCACTGTTTAACAAGCAGGGAACAAAATGCATGAGACAATTCTTCTCATCTCCTAGGGTACCATCAACAAGTGGTGGACGAGGCTGTTATGCCTTGCAATATTTAGTAATTTATTATGTCATTAGACTTGCACACGGACATTGTAAAGACAATCAAGTACACCAAGTACACTTGTCAAACAGTGCTAGATCTGTTTGAACACTAGCCTAGCCTCATCATCTCACTTAGAAGAGAGCTTTCTAATCAAGGATTAAGAGATGCTTTAGAAGCTAAGCAATGATAGTCATTTCAAATCAATAAACAATGTGGAATAAATAACATCGCATGGCATAACGATAATGATCCTCCCCTCCTTACAAACCAATGAGTCATGGGTGCATGATCTGAAGACTTTCATGTGTTTAGAACTCCTTTGGTCCCCTATGCCGTATACCTTGCGCCTTATAGCCAGCTTGGCTTGACCCAAGGTTCTAGTCCTCCTTTGTTGGCTTGCCTCAGACTAGCTACCATGCCTGCCGCTTGCAAGTGGTGACATGTAATTTATGCTGCTATGGTTTATCTCTCCTTTGGATGGCTTGTCCTTGAGCTTATTGCTGAGAAAATTCCTTTTTAGATCTATCATCCTTGATGACGAATATTCTAGAATATTCATATTCTTTGGTCCATGATTGGCTTGATAATGTTTGTGGAAAGTAGTAACCATCACTTAAGTTATCTCCATCATGAAGGTACTTGTCACGCATTGGGTGCCTCGTGACATGAAAGTATGAGTGTGTGCAACTTTTGGGTTAGTGATGTGCATTGTGCCCTTTGTGTGCTGTTGTCTTAGCTCGTTGCCACCAAGGCAAGGCCAGGGTAAGTCGAGGTAGCTAGTCATGCACAACTTTGTATAGAGAGGCTTGCTCAATAGGCAGGTTGTTCTGGCAAGGAATTGTTTGGAGTAGGGAGGTAGGGTATTGTTCAGATTGGGTAGTAGTGCGAGAGTTCGCAAGGAAGGAGATATCTTGAGTGTCTTTCCAGTAAGCCACCCTACTATGCCTTTCTAGTAACCCACCCTACTCCGCCTCTTACCCAAACTTTCTCATGGGCTATGTCGGGTCTTTCATAAATTGTTTGACCTTCATTGAAAGAAGTGTGTACGTGTTATGATGTAATTACACATTAACCTTGAAACACAAGGGGTACTTGCCACCTACAAAACACACATGAAACATTGTGTTAGGCATAGTTACTGCTATGCTAACCCTAACCTACCCTCAATTGGTATCAGAGCCACACCCTTACCTATCTGTCTGCTTCCGCCCTAGAGCTGCTTTGCTGCCATTTATGGGCGGTGCTAGTGTTGGATGCGCCTCCTCAATTCAGCCCATCAGCAGTGCCACCTTTTTGGCCGCCATTTTTGGATGGTGGTGTTAGAGAGAAACCTTTCTAAGGGAACTCATGTAGCTGCAATGTGGCAGCTTGATGCCAGCGTAGCCATGCATGATAGGTGGATGAGAGGTGGCCGAATCCAAGAGAAGTGGTGCACGTTAATTGTGGCGCAATCATGGCAAGGCTACCTGCAGCGAGTTTAGAGTCTATATATAGTGTGTGTTCATGTGTTAGTTAATGCTTTTCTCCTCATGAGAGTTGCATTGAGCAATCGATGGTTTTCCGTCTAGGTAGTTTAGATGATAGTCTCTCTGAGAGTGCTTTGTATTTGAGCAACAAGCCCAGTAGGGATGTGCTCTTGTCATTGATTTTAATAGATAGTTATTTTTGGCTCCTATTGAGTAGCATCTCTTGCCAATGCCTCTATTTTGTATTTATCCTTGATTGTGGCATACTTTGTAAGTGAGAGAGCGCTTGCATTCATTGCTCTAATTGTTCAACAATTGGTATCAGAGCCGAAGGGATGGAGATGTCCACGCATGAAGTTCAGTAACGTTGGAGAAGTTTAATGGTTCGAACTTTTCTACTTGGCAACTTAGAGATGATGGAGCAGAGCTTGTGGGCAATTGTCTTGGGTACTGAGAAGAAGCCCAGCAACAACCAAGGTACAGAGAAGGTTCATTTGTGGGAATCAAAGAATGAACGAGCGTTGGGAATTCTTGGGAGAGCTCTTGGCCATGGATACTATCATCATCTCGATTTGTCAAAGAGTGAATAGAGAATTGGGTGAAAATTGAGACACTGTTTGGTTCGAGGATGAAGAATATGAAGATTGTGCTGAAGCAAGAGTCTTTTTGGCTACACATGTCTGACAATGAAAAGCTAGGTGAGCACTTGAACAAGATGCGTTCCATTACGAAGCAATTAACTAATTTAGGAGTGAGAGTCGAGGAAGATGATTCCAAAGCTGTTCTTTTGTCAAGCTTATCACCGAAATATAAAGATGTTGTTAAGATACTGCGTGTGAGTCAAGATGTCAGCTTGAATGAGATGATCTCTACACTACTTGATGAAGAACGTAGAGTTGATGCAGACATGCTTGAAGGAGAACTAGCATATGCAATCAAGGACAAAGGGAAGGCAAAGACCAATAGCTGCAAGAAGTCATTGATTTGTGAGTATTGTGGGAAAGACGGCCATTCCGCGAAATTCTGCTACAAGAAAGCCTATGATGCACAGTACAAGCATTCCAAGGATACCAAGGCATGCTTGGTAGAAGATGCAGCAGAAGATTTTGCAGGTTTGGTGGTTGCAGAAGAGTATGATCACGATGATGATTATGCTTTCTGAAGATAGCTCTTTCGAATTGAAGTTTTTTTTTGGGGTTGATCTGGTCTTGTGTGGATGATCGACATGTTTTGCTGACCCTGCCTTGCCTTGTGTGGGTGGTCAAATCTCTTATTTTGGGACTTGGCTTTGTGTGGGTAGTTCTGTCTTTCATCTTGGGTTTGGCTCTTTGTGAGTAGCTTTCTTCTTATTGTTCTGAGTCATATAGTTTTGCTCTGTGTGAGCAATGCCTTTCTTTTTTGATATGTTGTTTCGTTCCCTTAATTAGCTTAAGGGAGGTGTTAGAGAGTAATCTTTCTAAGGGAACTCATGCAGCTGCAACGTGGCAGCTTGATGCTAGCGTAGCCATGCATGATAGGTGGATGAGAGGTGGCCGAATCCAAGAGAAGTGGTGTATGTTAATTGTGGCGCAATTATGGCAAGGCTACTTGCAGTGAGTTTAGAGTCTATATATAGTGTGTGTTCGTGTGTTAGTTAATGCTTTTCTCCTCATGAGACTTGCATTGAGCAATCGATGGTTTTCTTTATAGGTAGTCTAATGATAGTCTCTTTGAGAGTGCTTTGTATTTGAGCAACAAGCCCAGTAGGGATGTGCTCTTGTGATTGATTATAATAGATAGTTATTTTTGGCTCCTATTGAGTAGCACCTCTTGCTCATGTCTCTTTTGTATTTATCCTTGATTCTGGCATACTTCGTAAGTGAGAGAGCGCTTGCATTCATTGCTCCAATTGTTCAATAGGTGGGACCGCTGAGGCAACCACCGTCCTTCTGCCTCCGCTGCTTCGCAAGCTTGTCATCGCTCCTCCATTGCTTAGTCGCCCTGTGCCACCGCTCAGTCGCCAATCGCTTCGCCAACTTGTCGGCTTCGTCTCCAATTGTGCCACCACCTGGTCGTCAGTAGCTCCACTGCTTGGCCGTCCAAATGCGAAGTAGTTCTTTGCCACCTCTTCTCCGTCTAGCCCCTGGCGATTACTTCCCCAGGAACAATCGCTAGGACCGTTGAGGCAACCACCACCGCTCTGCCTCCGCTGCTTCGCAAGCTTGTCACCGCTCCTCCATTGCTTCATTGCCTTGTGCCACCGCTCAGTCTCGCCAATTGCTTCGCCAACTCGTCGGCTTGGTCTCCAATTGTGCCACCACCTAGTCTTCAGTAGCTCTATTGCCTGGCCGTCTAAATGCTCCACCGCCTAGCTCCTGGTGATTGCTTTTGGCCATGGCATGCTCCGCCTCCACTTCTCCATTCGTTTGTCCTTGTTGTTTGCAGAGAAGTAGTTCTTTGCCCCCTCTTCTCCGCCTTGTTTACCCTTCTTGCAGAGAAGGGTTTCTTCAACTCAAGGTTCCGCAAATAGTCCTCTACATCTCTCCCATCGACTCTAATGCCCCTCCTTTGCTCCAGCTCACGGGAGTTGACTTGTAGAGCCTGCTTCTACGTCTAGCCTTTGTACGCTTTGCAAAATGGATTGGGCCACTTCCAAGTTCTCAAGAAGTGGGTTTTTCTAACGTGGTAGACCAAGATGGAGTTACTCTTGATGAGGGAAGGACTATGGGAGATTGTCTCTGGCGATGAGAATGCTCCTTTGATCGAGGGATTGGTTCGATGCAACGCAGTCAACGGACAATTGCCATCATCGACCTCGGAATTGCAGATTCACTCATACATCATGTCGACTTCAAATTGACAGCCAACCAAATCTAGAGCAAGTTAGAAGGTATCTTTGGAAACAAAATCACTAATTCCAAAGTATTTTTGAAGCTTAAATTTTATGGTCTTAAGATGGAAAAAAAGTGACCACCTTGCAACGTTCTACCATTAGTTCAATAGCTCACTAGCTTGAAGTGTGAGCCTGATGATGAAGATAAAATGGCTGTTCTTAACTTCTTACAAAAAAGTGTGCAAGATGTTACTCGATTCCAACCATACCTCAAAGTACCGTGCCTAGTGTTCATGACATTCGAGGACATGGTTGCACTACTTATTGAAAAAAATCGGAGAATCAAAGATGGCCAAGCATCTAGCAGCAGTCTCAGGGACGATAAGCCCTTTGCTGGATTACATAACTAAAGGTCCAACAAAAAGATTAAGTGCAAATACTGTCAACGTTTGGGACACAAGGAGTCACAATGTTTTACAAAGCTTGAGCGAGAAAGAGAAGTTGTTAGACGTCATCTCCTGTCTTTACTGAGACACCAGGGCCTTTGTTGTGGGTGTGCCCGCCCTTGTAGGTGATTTTCTCATTTTTCCTCACTCCCCGTATTTTTCCCCATATATCTGTGGCTTGGGGGGCAGTCGTGAGCTGGCAGGCGCATTCTTCCTTTGGCCGACTGTACTCGACTTCAGTATAGTGCTGGCCGACTTATGTTTGTCGGACAACTGGTCTTGTAGCTGGTCATGGAGGATCTGCACCCGTTGGCTGCCTTTGGAACAGGCCGTCTGCTGCTTGGGGTCCATATAAATGGACCCCCACATCCCTTGCCATTTGTGTCTTGTATCTTATATATTTGAGATCTTCTTTGTGTATATAGAGCAGAGTTACACGCCTCTATCTCTCTCCTTCTCTTGTGCTGTTTTTCTGCACTGTGTTTGCTCGTGTTCCTAGATTTGGTCATCATCTCCGCTGTGTATTCTGACATGGTATCAGAGCCCTAGGCTCTTGATAGATCTTGGGATTTTTGTGAGCAAGAGGGGGACTGTTGTGTTGCTGATTAGTGGACTGTTCGGGAAGAGGAGAAGGAAGAGGATGGCAGGCTGATTTGCTGGACAGCCACTTGCAGTTGTAAGTTCTTCTTTGTTCCCACCCACCCCCACCCACCCTTTTTCAGATTATATTCCCGCAATGGCAGATTTGTTAGAGATGGCAGAGAGGCATGTGAAGATCCCTACACTCCCCATGTTCCCGGTGGACTGTTAGTTGGATGGGAACAACTACGGCATATGGAAGGTTATGATGGAATCTGTTCTGGAGTCATATGACCTTGCTGATTTCATCGTTGTTGGGGTTCCACAGTCGGAAGTAGAGGAAGGGGAGTTACCGTCAACCCGAAAGGACCAGGAGGCACAGGCATAGTTGTGGGATCGTGTCAACGCCAGGGTCCGTTCATTTATCTTCCTCAACTGCACACCGCAGGTAATCAATCATATCAAGCATATGACGTTGGGGCCAGAGGTATATGGCAGCATTTGGCTTCTCTTTACAACAGGGTATCGCCCATGAAGAGGATTTCCTTGGAAGTACAGATGCGGGTTATGAGCCCTGCAAAGTCGTCGACGATGCGGGAGCATATTAACAAGCTACGGGCTCTTCAACAGGAAGTTCTTCAGGCTGGGAAGGAGATATCGTCAGAAGACATGGCCATAACGTTGCTGTCGCATTTACCCTCTCAGTACCCAGCATTCTACTCATCTTTGATTACCAGCGGTGGCAGGCTTAGCACCATTACTTGGGAGGAGTTTGTGCCCATGGTCTTGGACCAGGAGGAACGATTCACGAACCCTCCTCAGGGCGGAGGTTCGGAGGCCTTAATTGGCCAATGCTCAAAAGGCCGTAACAAGGGCAAAGGGAAGGCTTCAACGGAGAAGTCTTCTGAGCAGAAGTCCGACATTGACCGCGAGAAACTAAAGGCAGAGAGGACAATTAATGATTGTGGCGAGAAAGGCCACTATTGGAGGCAGTGTCCCAAGCGGAAGACCGAGAAGGGTGAAGACTCCTCAGCAGCAACCATGAAGACTCCGGCTTTTGTGCACTTGGAGGTGATGGACACCGATGTTTCATTTTCTTCAGGCAGGGAGGAGGTTGGAGGACTGTCCGCAACGGATACTCGGGAGTGGATTCTAGACAGTGGTGCTTCCAGGCACATGACTCCTTCCCGTTCGGCTTTACAGGATCTCTGCAGGTATTCTAGTCACATTCTTACTGGGGATACATCCACTATCCCAGTTCATAGTTGAAAGAGTGCACAGAGCGGAAGCAAAGTGGCACTAGAATGTGCTGAACAGAGAGTGCAAGAGAGAGAGATATGGAGCAAACTATGCTGAATATATTGAAGCAAAACAGTCCCAAGCAAGAGACACAGATAGTCTCATAAGTGAGGGAGCAAAATATGTACAAGGCTGAATGAGAAAAGAGAGGCCAGCACCCACTATTTATAGTAAGGGAATGTTGGCCGACTGGAGCTGATAAACAGGCTGATTGGAGCTAATGGACATGGCCGACTGGTAAATGCCAGAAAGACTGGGAAAAATTCCAAAAAAATAGTAAAAAAGAGTGGCCAGCCCACAAGCAAGGGCCATGCAAAAGGGACCGAATGGGCACCATAAAAGAGGAGAATTTGGGGATGAATATGCTAACACCCCCTCTCAACACCAGATGCTGAACAAACTCCGAGAATCCGAAGATGAGGAGCCAAAGAAGCCTGGGAAACCGGCTTGGTGAACAAATCTGCAGCATTCTCCACAGAAGGACAATACTCCAAACGCAAATCTCCAGCAAGAACCCATTCATGAACATAGTGATACTGAATCTCAATGTGTTTTGTACGAGCATGAAACACTGGGTTCTTGGCGATGGCAATGCAACTCTAATTGTCACACCAAAGAAGAGTAGATCCGGTAGGAGGACAGCCGAGCTCCTCCAATAATCTCCGCAACCATATTGCCTCACATGCAGCATAACAAACTGCACGGTACTCCACCTCGGTAGAGGAAAGCGCCACAGTAGGCTGCTTTTTACTGCTCCAAGAAATGGCTCCAGACCCAAGCAAAAAAACACAACTAGTGGTCAAACGTCGTGTATCTGGATCTCTAGCCCAGTCTGAGTCAGACCATCCAACAAGAGTGCGTCCTTGGCCATAAAAGATGCCAAAATCCAGAGTGCCACGCAAGTACCGAAGAACTCTGAGAGCACACCGCCAATGCTACTGACGGGGTTTGGATGAGAAGGAACTCAATAAACTGAGTCACTGACTACGAAGCATATGTCCAATTGGGAGTAGGTCAACCATACCAAACACCCGACGAGAACCTGATACTGTCCTTGATCAGTCCCTGGAGAAGCATCAAGTGAAGAAGGCTTCTCACCAATATCCATAGGAGAAGATACTGGTTTGCACCCAGTCATCTGAAATTTGTCGAGAATCTCCCGAGTGTACTTTTGCTGAGAGAAGAAAATGCCCTTCGAGGCATAGTTACCAGGGGACGGGGACGGGGACGGGGACGGGGACGGCTAAAGGTAGGGAACGGGGACGGGGGGTGGGGACGGCACTCAAAATTGTTAATTTTAGAGGAGTAAAGAATCAAGATTAATCAATCAATAACAACAAGCTTTCTAACTCCAAAAGTTATGAATCATGATACACATTACATTTAAAATTAAATTACGCTACGAGGTGCAAGAGTCAAGAGTCAAGACTTGCAAAGTCGGAAAAGAAAGACTTTAAAGTTGATAACATTAAATAGATATACTCAAAAGATGTTGGGGCCTAGGCGATACAAAATATAAGTCACTCGCGGGCCTAGGCGATACAAAATATAAGTCACTCGCTCTCATACTCTGCGCTCCCAATAAGAGAGGTGCTAGCCTCATGATCATGAGTGCGTGAAGTGTGGATGGGGTTTGTGTCATCCGATGAAGGCTCATGATGAGAACCATCTGTCCCACCCTCCTGTGCAATAGTTGTAGCTGCCTCCTCCTGTTCCATCTCCCACTGTGTAAAAGTATCGGCATTGCATCTTGCACTCTTGCCAAGCATGCGCAAGTTTGCGCTAATGAAGACAAGATCATTAGCTCTTTCCACCCCAAGCCGATTTCTTTTCTTTGATGAAATGTGGCTGTAGGAGGACCATAATTGCTCTAGGCAAGAAGAGCTAACGGACTGGCTCAAGATCCGGATCGCCAACTGTTGTAGCTCTGGTCCATCTGATCCGAAGTCCTCCCACCATAATGCTGCACCAACCTTGAATCTGTCCTGCTGCGCATCTGCACATCCATATGAGCCTTGAAATGCCCTGTAATTAGAGAGCTGGTCTCTAATTTTGCGCCTGATTTCTGCATCCGGCGTGAGGCGATCCAAGATGAGTCTCCAACCGTTGCTCACCTCTTTATCACCCTCCTGCCCTTTTCCCTGAAATTCTGGGTCCACCATAAAAGCAGCTGCATGTAAAGGAGAGGAATATGAGCTCCATCTCGCCACACAAAGCGAGTGGATCTCCTCATATCTATCTACGTCTGGCTCAAGCTTCTCAAGACTCTCTATCATCTGGTCCATGGCTTCATATACTTTGCCGATGCATGGCTGCATAGCATCAACAATCCTGAGCAAGTGGACAATGGGATGCACCATGGCGTCAGTGCGCTTGAGGTCCTCCCAAAAATCAGCATCGTCGACCTTTTTCTTGCATGAAATCCCTACCTGTGTACGTGCAAAAGATGAGGAGCAAAACTCATCACTGATGAATAGTTGCCGCACGGCACCCTGACAATCCTTCAAGCGATGCAACATAAGAAAGTTGTATGCAAAGCGAGTGTCCGAGTACTTGAGAAGGACCTTTGTGGACCTCTTCCCAAACTCGGATCGAAGGTATGTGTGATTGTTGATGAAGGTCACAATTGCACATGCATCATCAATCACCGATTCAATCCATGACAATTTCCCAATATCTTTCAAAAGATTATTGAGACAATGTGCCATGCAAAAAGAGACGGTGATTTGAGGATACATACTCTCAAGAATAGCTCCCGCTGCCCTATTTGTCGCCTCACCATCCGTGACGAAACCGATCACACATTCGGGGCCGATAATCTCGACAGCACTACTCCACTCAGCAGCAAGTACATCCGCACTCTTTCCCGTCCCTGAAGCATCATGTGAGGAGACAAAGTACATCTCCCCCCGTGAGTATGCCACAAGGCCATGGATAGACCTTTTCCGTGTGTCACTCCATCCGTCTGCAATCAAAGAGACTCCATTGCGAGCCCATTGTCTCTTTGTGTTTGCCGCCGCTTGCTCAACAAGGCGTTTCTCCTTGTCAAGCATAGTGGTCCGCAAGGTTTCGGAGGATGGAGGTGTGTAGTGAGGACCGTACTCGCCAATCTTCTTCACCATCGTTTTGAAGTAGTCGGACCTATTTATCATTTCAAAAAAAAAGAGGGCAAGTAATTAGAATGGCAAAATGGTGATCCGTGAATCAAGACTCGTGAGACATGATAATGAAATCATGTGAGTGAAATACGTACCGTGCCACACGAAAAGCAATGTGGTCATGAAAAAAGAAGCGGGCCACCGCGGCATCAACCTCCTCCTTCTTTTTGGGATCCCAACTCCCCTCAAGAGTACTTTGCCGACGAGAGAGAGAGGGTGGACTAGGTTGCGGCATTGAGAAGGCGGCTTGTGTGAAGCCACGAGTAGTGCCACGAGGAGGACGTGGTAGAGGGGTAGATGAAGATGCACCACCACCCGATGTAGAACCTGATGTTTGGGTTGGAGTGACATAAGTGTTGGGATCCACTCCACGCACCCTTTGGCTTGCATTCAAAGCTTGATGGGCGGCAAGCTTTGCAAGAAGCTCCTTTCTTATCTCCGGTGTGACCCGCTCACAAAATTTCACCTCATGACCGGGCTCATGCAACAAATGGGCCCTCACCCTATTGGCCCCACCCACACGCTTATATGGGCAAAGCTTGCATGTCCATGGACGTGCACCCCCCGCATGAGTAGGAGGCTCGAAGTTGACCTCATCCCACCATGACCACCCATCCGTTCTACTCCTACCGCCCGCACGAGAAGAGGATGCCATGAATAGTTAGTAACTTAGTAGTAGTCTAGTAGAAGAGGGTGGAGAGAGCTTAGAGGGTAGAGTAGGAGAAGAGGTAGAGGGAAGATTGAAGTAGTCTAGTAGAAGAGGGTGGAGAGAGCTTAGAGGGTAGAGTAGGAGAAGAGGTAGAGGGAAGATTGAAGTAGTCTAGTAGGAGAGGGTGGAGAGGAAGGTGGTGGAGTAGGAGAGGGTGGAGAGGAAGGTGGTGGAGTAGGAGAGGGAGATAGTGGAGAGGAAAGATTGAGTAGGAGAGGGAGATGGTGGAGAGCCTAGAGGTACATCATCATTCATGGAAGGCTTGAGCAATGAGTAGAAGAGGAGTAGCATAAGCCCATTATATAGCATATGGCAGCTCTCTCTCTCTCTCTCTCTCAAACGGCCAGCCTCAAACGGCCAGCCTCAAACGGCCAGCGGCCAACGGCTAGTAGCCGTTGCCCGAAAAAAAACGGCTACTTTTCTGTAGCCGTTGCGCCGTTGCAGGCGTCCCCGTCCCCGGCTGACAACGTCCCGCCGTCCCCTCCGACGGGGACGGCCGTCCCCTTGCCACGTCCCCTCCGTCCCGTCCCCTGCGCCGTCCCGCCTCCGTCCCGCGCCTGAAGTTAATCGGGACGGCGTTCCCACGTCCCACGTGGCCGTCCCGCCGTCCCCCTGTCACTATGCTTCGAGGTCTGCCAAATCTCAAAGCCGAGAAAATAATGCAAGAGGCCAAGATCCGTCATCTCAAACTCTGTCTCCAAAGCATCCATAACAGAACGGATCCGCACAGAATAAGAACCTGTAAAGATGAGGTCATCAACATAGACCACAATGATAACAATCAACCCCCTGTCAAGGAGGATATAAAGGTTCGAATCTGCGTGAGAACGGCGCAGGTCGAGCTTCTGAAAGAACTCATCAATCCGTTGGTACCAAGCCCGCGGAGCCTGCTTTAGACCATATAAAGCTTTCTTCAACCGGTACACATGATCTTGTTTGCCCGAAACAACAAATCCTGGCGGCTGATCAATATAAACCTCCTGTGTAAGCTCTCCATTCAGGAAAGCCGACTTGACGTCCATCTGGAAAACAAGCCATCTATGATGTCCTGCCAGTGCAAGAACGGTACGAATGGTAGTCATCCGGGCCGTCAGAGCGAAGGTCTCATCAAAGTCGACACCAGGGCGCTGAGCATAACCCTTGGCAACCAACCTCGCCTTGTGCTTGTCCAAGCTGCCATCAGCTCGGAACTTTGATTTGAAAATCCAACGCACACCAATCACCTTACGCTGCAGAGGCCGAGGCACCAAAATCCAAGTGCCATTCCGTTCGATAGCATCCAGCTCTGCCTGCATAGCATGACGCCAAGGCTTATGTGAAAGAGCCTTGTCTACAGAAGTGGGATGAGAAGGACCATTAATAGTTGTAGACATAAGAGCATAATTAACAAACATGTTGCCCTCATGAATTTGTTTCCTTGTAACTCTGGAAGAACGCCGAAGAGAACCAGGCGGAGGAGCAGAAGGAAGCTCACGTAACCCAGAATCACGAACTGTCTGATAATACCAACCAGGTACAGATCTGCTTGAACTCGCCGAAGGAGGAGCAGGGTCATCATCATCTGACTGAGTATCCTCAGCTGGAGGTGTAACAGAAACAGCGGGAGCAAGAGGAGGAGAAGGAGGTGTAGGAAGAAGAAGCTCACCACCCCCCTTTGAAGATGTAGGAGTCTCGTCGAACACCACATCACGGCTCACAACAACTTTACCGGCCTGAGGATCGTAAAGACGATATGCCTTGGACACAGTGCTGTATCCGAGAAAAGTCATGCGCTGAGACTTCGAGTCCAACTTGGAGCGGTGCTCCTTAGGCACATGAACATACGCCATACACCAAATATCCGGAAACGAACAACGGAGGGCTTCTCACCATCGAAAGCCTGGAGTTTTGTCGGGAAGAGCAGCAACAGTAGGAGACCTATTCTGAATGTAGACAGCAGTGGAAGCCGCTTAGCCCAGAAACGTCGAGGTAATGAAGAATGCTCAAGCATAGCACGGGCCATCTCCACAATAGTCCTATTCTTCCTCTCGGCAACTCCATTCTGTGATGGAGTATATGATGTAAGCTGTCTCCGAATGCCATGTGTCTTGCAATATTGCTGAAACTCCTAGGATGTGAACTCACCCCCTTCGTCGGTCCTGAGAGCCTTGACCGAGTGACCGGTCTCTTTTTCCACCTCAGCTTTCCAATCATAGAAGTGATGAAAAGCCTCATCCTTGGTCTTCAGAAAGAAAACCCAAGTATATCTGGTAAAGTCATCCACCATCACGAGCATGTACAACGCCTTACTCAAAGACACGGTACTCATAGGACCACATAAGTCTGCATGAATGAGAGCAAGTGATGTCGAAGATCTGTGTGTCGCCTCCTTCAGAAAGGCGGCTCGGTGTTGCTTCCCGTGTAAACAGGAGGAACACGTAGAAGACGGAGCCTTGATGGTCGGTAATCCCTCAACCAACCCATCCTTCGAAGTTTGCTGCAGAAGCTGATAGCTCAAATGGCCAAACCGAGCATGCCAAAGAGCAGAAGAAGCACCAGAAGAAAGCAGAGCGATCAACTTGTAGAGACCACTATCTTGGACTCCCTTAGCCAAGATGCTACCAGTCGCTCTATCACGAATGGTAATCTCATAACGAGAAAAGATCACCTCCGCACCCTGAGCTGTAAGAGCACTCACTGACAAAAGGTTAAAAGCCAAATTTGGAATATACAGAACGTCAGAGAAGTACCTCTTGTCCTCATAAGAACGGAAGATGGGGATAGTGCCATGTCCATGCACTGGCATAGAAGAAGAATCACCCAGAGTGATCTTGCCTGATCTGGCAGTGAAGTCCTCGAACCAATCTCGATGGGGTGTCATATGAGCAGTAGTACCGGAATCAACAATCCAAGACCGTGACTGAGAAGTCACAAGAGCAAGTATACGCCGAGTACCTGCTAAGAGAAGAATGCCATCATTCTTCTTGGGTTGAGACACCGTCGTTGAGGAAGAGTTCTTTGCTGCTTCATCACGCTTCTTCTTGTGACATTGGGGTGACTTGTGACCCTTCTTGCCACAATAATGACATTCAATGTCCTTATTCTTTGAAGATTTGTTGTCTTTATCCTTGTCGGAATCCTTGGAGTTCTTGTCAGAACCCCCTTTTCCTTTCTTTTGTTGAGTCTTCCCTTTATCTCGTGCTGCCAAAGCTCCATCAGGGCCACCGGAGGTGCCGGTCCGCTCCTCAAAGCGAGACTCAATCTGCATAACGGAGGGGAGAACTTCCTCCCAAGTAACTGGAACAGGACGAGGAGAAGAAACCAGAGACTGAAAGTATGCATCAAACCTCTCTGGAAGTTTGGAGAGCAGCCGAATAGCCATATCCTCTGTGGAGATGTCTTTGCCACAAACAGCAAGCTCGTCCCGGATATCTTTCATCTTCGAGATGAAAGCAGATAACGATGGAAGCGTAGAAACTGATAAGTTCTTAAGTTGCTTTTCCAACGCCAAAATCCGACCCGGAGACTTAATCTCATAGAGATCTGCAAAAGCCTTCCAAACTTCATGTGCAGCATCTGCTGTACGCACATGAGAGAGAACAACATCCTGACAGTTCAACATTAGGAAGGAGAAAACACGTCGATCCTTCGACTGCCAAATATCAATCGGTGCCTGAGTCGCACCACCGGAAGCAAGGGTGGGAGGGGTGGCATTGGCTGGTGTAACAAGCCAATCCCAAAGATCCACGCCATGCAAGGCCGATTTCACCTTCACCTTCCATAGGGTATAGTTGGAACCATCGCACTTGGCAGACTCAGCAAACATATGAAGAGAAGTCGGTGCAGCCATCACAAAAGCTTGGGCTCAATCTCAAAAAATGCACAAACTCTGAAGAAGAAGTGTCCTCCATAGGTACCAAGAGTGCCACCAAAGCCTGTGACACCACAAGCCCCCTCTGCAATGATCAGAAAACGCTAGATGGCTGCTGTTGGAGAAGCCAAAACTGGAGGGGAAAAGACCAGAAGTTGCTGTCCAGAAAACGCAGCAGCAAGGGCTGTGGATCTGGAAGAAAAACGCAGAGGAGAAGGTGCTGAAAACAGGGCTGAATCTGGGGCAGCAAAGAGGTTGCTAAACCGGGAGCGATGATACCATGAAAGAGTGCACAGAGCGGAAGCAAAGTGGCACTAGAATGTGCTGAACAGAGAGTGCAAGAGAGAGAGAGATATGGAGCAAACTTTGCTGAATATACTGAAGCAAAACAGTCCCAAGCAAGAGACACAGATAGTCTCATAAGTGAGAGAACAAAATATGTACAAGACTGAATGAGAAGAGAGGCGAGCACCCACTATTTATAGTAAGGGAATGCTGACCGACTGGAGTTGATAAACAGGCCGACTGGAGCTAATGGACATGGCCGACTGGTAAATGCCAGAAAGGCTGGGAAAAATCCCAGAAAAATAGTAAAAAAGGGTGGCCAGCCCACAAGCAAGGGCCATGCAAAAGGGACCAAATGGGCACCATAAAAGAGCAGAATCTGGGGATGAATATGCTAACAACAGTGAGGGCAGGTTGGAGATAGTTCCCGATGGCAGAGGGGGGAAGCATTCCTCCCAAGTGTTGTATGTTCCATTCCTTGGTTTTCATCTATTGTCAGTGCATCAGGTTTGCAAGACTGGCGTACGGGTGGAGTTTGATGAGCATTTTGTTGCTCTCTCGGACAAGGCAACAGGCTAGGTAGTCTGGGAAGGCGGAGTGGAGAATGGAGTTTACAAACTTTCAGCACTCTCTCTCCCAGTTTCTCAGTTTTGTGATGAGTGGCAGTCTGGTAATGGCCACTTAAGTGTGGATACACTGCAAGTGCAGGCTTTCCGGGACCAGATGGTGGATAGCTTACCAGTTGATGGCAGCAGTTGGCAGGAACTTTCCAGTACTGATGTTGGTAGTTCTTGTGTTCGTCAGTCAGAGGAAACTTTACAGGTAACCTATGCTCTGATGTCTCGTAGTATTCGGGACAAAGAAACTCCTGTAGATGAGGATGTTCTTTCCACGGGGACCTCTTGGAAAGCCAGGCAGGTGACAGTTGATTACTTGCAAAAGGAGGTGGTTGTTGCTCATTCTCTAGGCTTAGTGGTTCCGGATTCAAAGGGGGTGGTTTACAGGTTTCAGAAGGCCTCGCGTGGTCTTGAGCAGGTTTCTAGCACTTGCTTCCCACCGTAAAGGTGTTGATCCTTGTGAGCAGTATGATGCCTCTTTGACTCGGAAGCAGAATGGTTCATTGATTTGGTTGATGGATACTAGATTGGACAGGAGCTTCCTGATGAGGTTGTTGAGCTCATGGTTGCAAATGACTCTTTGGGAGGTAGGATTGCGTATCTTGTGGTTTCTGTAGCATGCGAAGGATCTTGGTCTCTCTTACACAGGAGGGGGATTGATGGATGGAGTCCACTCCACGGTTGGAGTGACTCAGTTTGGGGAGGCGATCCAGACACGAGGAGATCTACTTCAAGCCCAGCAGAAGTAAGAGGCAGACATCTTTTGCCTTGTCGTCGACAGAGGTAGAGTACCGGGTACTTGTGATGCTACTTGTGAGGTGGTGAGGTTGCAGAGGTTGCATGGCAGGATTGGGCTTCCACTGGAGGAACCCACTGTCATCCCAGAGGCACTTTGTTTGTGAATAGATCGTTGCTGATGACATCTTGCTAGAGTTCTGTTCGACGGAGGACAGTACGGTGGACCTTTTCACAAAGTCGCTATCTCAGGATTTGCTCAGGTGGCACCCGAGCTCCCTGTGGTTGGTTTCACAGCCAGGAGCTGAGAGGGGGTGTTAGAAGTCATCTCCTGTCTTTACTGAGACACCAGGGCCTCTGTTGTGTGTGTGCCTGCCCTTGTAGGTGCTTTTCTCATTTTTCCTCACTCCCCGTATTTGTCCCCATATTTTTCCCATTTATCTGTGGCTTGGGGGGCAGGCGTGAGCTGGAAGGCGCATTCTTCCTCTGGCCGACTGTACCCGACTTCAATACATTGCTGGTCGACTTATGTTTGCTGGACGACTGGTCTTGTAGCTGGTCGTGGAGGATCTACACCTTGTTGGCTGCCTTTGGAACAAGCCGACTGCTGCCTGGGGTCCATATAAAACGGACCCCCACATCGCTTGCCATTTGTGTCTTGTATCTTGTATATTCGGGATCTTCTTTGTGTATATAGAGCAGAGTTACATGCCTCTATCTCTCTTCTTCTCTTGTGCTGTTTTTTTGCACTGTGTTTGGTCTTGTGTTCCCAGATTTGGTCATCATCTCCGTTGCGTATTCTGACAGAAGTACCATGTAAATTTGAAAGTTGAAGAAGAGGAGCCGATAAGAATTCAACGCAACAATTGCCCAAGTCTCCCTCAGTGAGGAAGACTATGACTGGGCATTCTAGATGTTTTTATGTGTCAAAGGGCCTTAATATCATAAAAGGTTCCTTTCTCATATAAATCTCATGTTAGGAGTTGGGGGGGATGACAAAGTGACAAAGTGCTGACCTTGCTACCTCAGTTCAAAACCGTGACTGGAGAGACTTTGTGACCATGGCATAGGAGGTGACACATGGTCTTAGGCAGCATGGATGGGGTAGGTCGTAGCATCTTTTCATGTGTAAGATGATCACCACCTTCACTCCGAAGGGGGGTTTGTTGGGTATTCGGAGTCTCATGTGTGTGAAAAAGTCCTTGTATGTGTGTGCGAACACTCGCTTATGTGAGTAAGTGTGTAGGAGTGTGTGAACAACCTCTCGTAGCCACTTATGTATGTGATAAGTAGTGTTTTCCTTCAGATGCCAAGTTGGACGGCACAAACTACGACATCTGGAAAGTCATGCGGTGGAAGCAGTTTTGGAGACTTACGGTCTTTTGGCATTCATCACACGATCAGTCCTCCGGCCTAACCCGGACACCGTAGAGGATGAGGATACGAGGCCTACGGACGAAGCTGCTCTATGGGATCAGCTTAATGCCCGTGCTCGGTCATTCATTCTTCTAAACTCTCAACCCTTAGTCATCGCTCACCTCAAATGGGATACCCATGCACATGTTGCCTGGAAGAGACTCTCCGACATCTATGATTGGAAGATACCCATGAAGAGAGTTTCCTTGGAGCTTCAAATGCTACAGCTTTCACCTAGTGATTCTACTTCCATGCGGGATCACATCAACAAACTGGAGTGTTGTGGCCAGTAGCTCAGTGGCAGCAGAGCGCTCAGTCTGACCACCTTCCATGTCGTGAGCACCACCTCGGTACTGCATGTGTGAAGATGGCGGGCTGTAACCACTGGAGTAGCCATTGCCAAGAACAAGATGACCGAGCTTAAAAGGATGGTGCAAGGCGAGCAAGCTAGAGAGAGAGAGAGGTGTGTGAGCGCCAACTGAAGATTGTAGAAGAGTGTGTTTTCAATCTAGTGTTGAGCAGTTGCTCACTTGTGAGCTTGTACTGGTTCTGGAAGTAATGCAAGAACAATGTTGCTTTTCTCTTCATCTTTGTGTAATTTCTGCAATGTGCTGGATAGGAATGCTGTGATGCTGTCTTGAGAAGCATGCGTGAAAGAGAGAGAGAGAGAGTGAGTGTTATGTGGTGGACTGAGAGGAAAGCATGTGTGTGAGAAGTTCCAAGGCCAAGCGGCGTTCTGAGTGTCTCTATGACCACACTAGAGTTGGTGTTCGAATCCAGAAGCTCTGGTGGTGGGTGGCTACATGTCTCCCATGGCATTGTCTGATTGGTCTGTCACCCCAGACTGCTGGCTTGCCATTCCGCGGCAAGGTGGATGCTCTGTAACTTGGTTGAACACAATGCTAATCAATACACATAAATACACTAAGATTTGATGGACACATGCTCAATACAAGAAGTAATTTGTTGAATTGACAAGAGACACACAATGAGCCGGAACGGCCGACCCCTCCCTCAAATAAAGTATATTAATCTTGGGAGAATCAAGTACGTAGTGTCATGAGCATTTCTGACGAGATTTCCATACCAATGCATATGAATACAGTATTGCAAACAAGTGGTTGTCGATGTAGACTTGCAACTCACTACCCTCTCAAGTGCCCATGTTCCCTACCATCTGCTCTCTTTTGTTCCACCAACACATGGTAGCAACAATCTTGGTAGTAACAATCTGCAAGAGAGCACGTAGGACAAGAGAACACTACACAGGGTATGTGATCTTGTAATCCGGTTCCTCCCTCCTGCTACTTGCTTCTATATTTAAGCATAAAAGCTTACCAATTGCAAGCAGAGTCGATGACAGCGGAAGTCTTCGCGATAGAAGTCCTTTGAGTGATGAGATCTTCGATTTGTCGCATTTCTTCGCGACAAAAGTCTTCAAGAGGATGAAGGGAACCCTGGGAAAGCTTCCCCTATGGTTCAACTTGAGAAAGGAGGGTTGAAATTAGGGTTTTCAGCAAAAAGACCAGAAATTATAGCAGTAAAGAGAGCTGTTTTGTTGAATTTCAGTAATTGGGAGTGTGTAGGAGAGTGATTAGCACTCGGAAACACTCTTGGAAGCTTGAGAAACACCTTAGCAAGCTTGGATATGGAGTTGGGAAGGAGAAAGTGCATAAAATACAGCCCAAATGCCCTCATGAAGGAGGCGCCAATCTCTAGAGAGAGGAGGAGGAGTGAGGTGGTGAGTTGTCCAGTGTAGGTGGCAGGCAGGTGCTTTGTGGAGCAAGCTAGAGTGGACACATGGCTGGTTCCTCCCTTTGAAGGAGATAGGTTTGGGCGGTGGACGTTGGGTTTTGTCTACCTCCGGACATAAGTGTGTGTGAACACTGGGCTGGTCATAATTTATAAGTGAGTTTTGGTCGCCCAAAACTTAATGAAGTGTGTGCACACTCACTTATAAATTAGTGTTAACTCCTAAGGCTAGGTTTATGACCAATACTTACCACCTGTCACATGCCACATGACCATGTTAGCAGAGAGTTTCACATGTTAGCAGAGAGTTTCACATGCACGGTTCGCGAGCGGACGTCCGCTTACCCGGAACTACACATTAGTCAAGCAAGCATGAAAATAGCATGCAATTTCAATTGCAAGCAAGCACATAAAGATGCTATGCAATGCAGCATTGGTATGGACAATCCCCGTTCATTAGACTATACCAAAATAGACGTGCTCCAGGCAAGTACACGAAGTACCAGACCCAATGGAACACCAATCCACCGGGCATTTCCGAACATGTACACAGAGGCACAAGTCCCAACGGAAAGCCAAGTCCACAGTATCACATGAGTGGCATTAATCCCCGGCATAAACAACTGCCATGGACACCAGTCCAATGTACATACATGATAAGAAAGCACGGGTGGACCAATTGGGTAGGCAAACAGTGACATCCCCCCCGGTTTCTAAACAGTTGTCCGCAACTGAAAAGCATCCAAATACGTCTGAAGCACATGCAGGCAATCTCTGAAGAACTCTTCATCTACCCATTTAGCATCAATGGGAAGATAGTTCTTAAACTTCACAAGGTAATGCCTGACAACTTTGCTTGCAGTAAGCTTGCGTTCTTTATGATACACAATCTTCTCTGGTTGCAAGATCTCCTCAAGCTTATCCACTTCTGGTGGATCTTCAATGATTGTTTCACTGGGTTCCGGACCTACATACTTGTGAAGGAGACTCACATGAAAAGCATTGTGTATGTGCCAATGACTAGGTAATGCCAATCTGAAAGCTACTTCATTGATCTTCTCGATCACTCGAAAAGGCCCATAGTACCTGGTTGCAAGCTTAGGATATGCACCTTCTTTGCCAGGCCTCTTTGCAAGTCTTGCTTTCTCAAATTTTAGCAATATCCAATCATTCTCTTTAACATCCAATTGCCTTCTGTGCTTGTCGGCAACCTTTTTATGCTTGTCTTGTGACCTTGCAATGGCTGTCCGCACCTGACCAAAAGCAATATCCAAGTCTGTTACATACTCATCAGCTGCAAATATCTCATCCTTTGTGCGAAGGATGGGTGGCAAAACCACCTTACCATAAACAATCTCAAACGGGGCCTTTCCCGTAGACGCATGCACCATGTATGCAAATTCTACAAGCGGTAAGTACTTCTCCCAAGAAGACTTTTGGTCCGCTACACAACATTTCAAGAGATCCAAGATGGCTGAATTTGCAGCTTGCCTGAAACTCGTTGAGGTTGCGTAACAAGCTTATCACTACTAAATCACATTAATCCACTTTTAACCATGGCTGAAAATTAAAGTAAAATTTGTGAATTTTCAGCCAACAATACTAGAGTCAAATAGATGGAAGAATAAATGAGAGAGAGAGAGAGAGACGACACAGCATAGACCCGGAACGGCCGGGCCCCTTCACAGGAATATGAATTATTCTTCCAGAATTTTACAAGTGTATAGGCCAGCATGGTACCGCCATCAAATAAGATAGAAAACAAAGCCTTTGGAATCTCCTAGTTTGTATGTGGTGGCCTACCACACACACGTGTTGGAGAAACTCACCCGTCTATGTGCCACCCCAATGGCCTACCAATGGGTCACACAACCGGTTCTCTTGTGGCAAGGATGCTCATAAGAGTGAAGTCCTTTGATGAAGAAAATCAACAAGCTCTTCTTCAACTCTTCCACGCCTCTTCTTGAGTAGCACCTCCGTCTTCACATGATAACCTTCTCTCTTGAAAAATGGTTCTCTACACTTGGTAGAGAAGAAGCTAGTCTTCTTGCATTTCTGCTCTCAAAAATGCACAAGTTTACATGAACTCTCCTCCTCCAAAATGAAGGGAATCACCTCCTTTTATAGGTGAATTCCTTTCTAAAAAGCTTTCTTAGTTCAAAATAGAAAAAGATTACACATGTTAGGTTACATGGGAAACTTTTACACATGTTTTAGTTTGCATGGGAAACTTTTACACATGTTTAGTTTTGCATGGGAAACTTTCCTTTGTCAACAAATAGAAAGAGTTAGTTCTCTTTTCCTCTTTGGAAAATAGAAAGAGATGCTTATAACTCAAGTTCTAAAACGAATTTGCATGTGCAACTAAAGAGATAGTTGCTGAGATGGCCTGGGCAAGTCGCCATGTCACCTAGAAAAAAAATAAAAAATAAAAAATTTAAATAAAATTATTTATTATTTTTTAAAGAAAATTGCCCGGGGGGTTTTCGACCGCTCTGATTCCGATTCCAGCCTCTGTTTTCCCAAAAGATGAAGGGAAAGGCCTCAAAATCGACCTCCAACTTAAAAGGTACATATCTTGTAAAACTGTCAAAATTGAAAGTAGTTTAAGAAACATACTTAACCTCCTGCAAAATACAAGTCGCTAGATCAGCAACCAGTATTATGCACAAGTTCGATTGTTTAAGATGAATGCCTAAATGTTCAAGCATTCTCAAAATCAGCATCCAATGCAAGATCTTTAAAGATGTTATTGTGCATGTGCCCATCCGTTCCGTACACTTGTATCCCAAGTCCATCATGCTTATGAAGCATGTCCAATCATACTTCCCCACTTCGGAATGAAAGCATGTCCATTCATGCATGCAATATTATGCTCTCCCATTTTGGAATAGAAGCATGTCCAATCACGGTTCCTTGGAAAAAGAACACATGTCCAATCATGAAGTCTGCCATGCTAGGTCAGACAACATGTCCAAGTTTTACTAACTTCAAAATTCTTAATACAAAATTCCCTGTAAGCTGATTAGGGTTTTGGATTGGGGACAAATACAGGCGGGTGACATATCTCTCTCCTATATTGTAGTTGTCCTCAACTGAAAGGCATCCGTATAAGAATTTAATACATCTGGATAATCTTCAAGGTCCTCTTGATCCATCCACTGAGCATCAAGGGGTGGATAGTTCTTGAACTTTACCAAGAATTTCCTGATAATCTTTCCTTTAGGTGCTTTCCTGTCTTTATGATATACAACCTGTTCAGGCTGTAATACCTCTATAGTCTCTTCATGTACTTCAGGTGGATCTCCTTTCCCTTCTTCTTCTTCAAGCGTGCCTTCTCAAACTTGAGAAGCACCCACTGGTCCTCCTTATAGTCAGTCTTCCTTCTATGCTTGCCACCAGCAGCTTTCTTCTGCTTGGCTTGAGATCTCTCTATGGCTTGATGCACTTGAATGAGCATCTGGTCCAAGTCTTGTACAAATTCATCAGCTGCAAATATCTTCTCTTTGGTTTGCATTATGGACAGCAAGTGCGGCCTTCCATAAACTACTTCAAAGGGTGCTTTTCCTGTAGAAGAATGAAGAGTGTTGTTGTATGCAAACTCCACAAGAGGCAAATACTTCTCCCAAGTTGCTTTCTTTTAGCACAAAAGCACTTTAGAAGATCTAAAATCTGTAAGTTGACATTTTCACTTTGTCCATCTGTTTGGGGGTGATAAGAAGAAGAAAAATCAAGCATAGTTCCCACATTCTCAAAGAGGGCTTTCTAGAATAAATTGGTAGTCCTCAAATCTCTGTCTCCCACTATGGACTTTGGAAGCCCATGATATTTGAAGATTTGAGCCAAATAAGTAATGGCCATCTGTTCGGCTCCAATTGTTTTCTTTACTGGAATGAAGTGAGCCATTTTACTGAACCTATCCACAATTGTCCATATGGCATCATTACCTTTGGGAGTTTTTGGCAATCCTGTAATGAAGTCCATGGCAATGCTTTCCCATGGTTTGCTTGGAATAGGCAAGGGCTGTAGTAGGCCTTGCGACTTACCTCGATCAAACTTCACCTTTTGGCATGTGATTCATTCACAAACAAATGCCTCAATGTCCTTCCTCATAGAAGGCCAATAGAAATATCTTTCTATCATCTGTGTGGTAGGGAGAAGTCCCCCTATGACCAGTAAATGGAGGGGCATGGCATTCCTCCATAACTCTTTTTCCTTAAATCTTTCACTATGCATAGTTGATCCTCATGATCGACATAGCCTTGAATGTGTATGTGCAACTTGCCAATAATAGGCATAACCTGCACTTCTCTACCAACAAAGGCAGCGCCTGCTTCAATTTGAGGACCTATGTCCTCCACTTCAATACCCAAAGCAGTTGCCATGTGTGTAGATATGAAGTCCTCAGATGCACAATCATCAAACATGAACAAAGCGGGCTGATCCTTAAGCTGTCCCCAAGCTTCACATACAACCCTGTCTTTGCTATCATGTGAAGTGTTGTCCTGCACATCCGGAATCATATGCACATTAGGCTTTGATGCATTTGCATTATCACGCTTCTTCTTGTTTGGGCATGCCTTTGCAATATGCTCGGTGCTACCACAAGTAAAGCGTTTCCCCTCGCTCATGTATTACTTTTTCTGCTCTGGAGTGAGACCATAGTCTCTCACTTTGAAGGGATGTTTCTTGGTAGTGTTATTTTTAGCCTTTGGACCATTTTTATCTTGGTTCTAGTCTTTTTTAGGTGGCTGGCCATTATTTTGCAGGTTTTGGACAGCCCTCCCTTTGCCTTGAAATGAGGGTTTAGCCTTATTGGATCAACTCACTTTGAGTTCCAATTGCTCGGTGGCAGTGGCGGCTGCAATTAATTGGTGTAAGGTGTGACCAGGATACATTTGTAGTCCTGCTTTGTACACGGGTTGTAATCCCGATTGAAACCTTCTCTTCCTTTCCGCCTCGATGACATGCATAAATGGAGACACCTCCAAAAGCACTTCCAAAACTTTTGTTTGTATGCATTCACTGATTTCCCCTCATTTTTCTTCACTTCATTGTTATCTCATTCAATACATTGGGAGGCAAGAATTGAGCATAGAACCTCTCCTTGAATTCTTCCCATGATCTAACAGGATTCGGTAAGAGCTTCTCCGTGAGCCACCAATGGGGAGCAGTGCCTTCCATAAACATGCTTACATGCCGGATCACAGATTAGTCTCGTGTCCGGACATTCGAGGGCAAGACGCCGAGTGGGAAACGCTGCCCCGCGCAAGAGGAAGCTACTTCCGCTGTCTCCTTCTAGAACCGAGAATCCGGTGCGTGGAGGGGGCAGAGGGGTCTCATAGCTGGTATGAGAGCACTGTTGTAAACTTACGAAACTGCAGCAAAAATTACCTAAAATTTTAAAGTAAATCTGGGAAATAATGTTTTCACTTGTTAAGATTATGTTTGAAATGAACTTCATAAATTGAAAACTCATAAATTGAATTGGATTTTTAGATGGATACCCCAAATCTGTCTAGCATTCCTGGACTCTCCCCCAAAGTCAGCATATGATCGCCTTTGCCTTCGAAAATCTCATAACCTCCGCTTCAACCCGTGAAAGTAGAGTGAGACTCGCTCGTCACTTTGAGGATCTATACTTTCCTGATCTAGTAGAGCACCGTCAACATATGTGGTTCTCTGGAGGGCAAAGTATTCGCATCAATACCAATCAAATGACAGAGACTCAGACAGAATATCTCGCTAACCATGATTGATAAGCCTAGGAGATTCATTATGTCCAACTCTATAATCACTCACCCTGGAATTTTAGAAATTCTTGCCGTATTTTTAGACTTCTTAGCTGCTTTATTCCTAGGAGAAGAATTATAGCACCATTATTAGTGATGAATCGTGTATATCATAGCATGTATGTGCATACACAACACATGCAACATGGGCTGCAATTTTCTGTTGGTGCAGGTATTCCGTGTATCCTTCATGCCACTCATGCCTTCGAAGTTCGAGTGTGCTTGTGAGGAAGAAGCTATGGCTGAAAATGTACCAATGCATGTTGAGGGGCTAGCCATGCCTCATGCTTACAGGACACATGTATCTATGCCTTATGCATCATCTTTTGGTCCTAAAACGATGCCAGTCACACAGGGGCTGTCCCAATGGACAAACATGGAGGAAAACATGTTGAGATGCAGGCACATGCATCAAAGTCTCATGACTTCAAAGCCGGAGATAAACCTGTGAAGTTTGACGCATATCATGGGGAATATGATGCATCAAAGGCACTTGCTTTTTCAGCCGGCAATGGCATTTGACATACATTTTGACCACTGCCATAAACATTGTGTCCTTCACGGGCTACATAAGGTATTCCTGCATGGCGTGAAGTCAAGGTATTCCTGCATGGCGTGAAGTCACCGATTGTTCCTCTCCCATAGCATAGAGATTCATCCTCTTAGACATAAGTTCTTGTTCGGGCACATAAGTTCTTGTTCGGGCACCTGTGGGGATTCCAAGACATGTAGGATGGTTGCCTTTTCTGCATAGGCATCCTCGGTACGAGCCAAGTATTCATGTACTGCATCCCTCAGTTGCATGTGCAACTCTTGAGCAATCATTGCCATTGCATGATCCATATAAGATTCAGCTTTCTTGGCCTTCAAACGGTCATGTACCAATGGATCCTCTCGGCGGTAGAGATTCAATTCTTCTTGTTGTGCATGGAGAAGAGCCTGCATACGAGTAAGTTCAGCCCTCAAGACTATGGACTCTTCTTCCTGCATCTTCTCTTTGCCATGGGACGGCTGTCCCATATATTCATGTTTCCTATCGTGCACCACATGAGTTTGCTCATCCTGTAAAGCATTGGAGGCATGCATTTCATTGTCCTTGCCTCTTGTGCTAGCATCTTCAACATTCACTGTATAGCTGTCCATAATGTTCTAAGTGTAGAGATAGCCAGTGTTTACGGTGATCGTCTCTCACGATAGAAGTGAAAGAGAAATGTATGCTCTGATACCAATGTAACTTGGTTGAACACAATGCTAATCAATACACTTAAATACACTAAGATTTGATGGACACATGCTCAATACAAGAAGTAATTTGTTGAATTGACAAGAGACACACAATGAGCCGGGACGGCCGACCCCTCCCTCAAATAAAGTATATTAATCTTGGGAGAATCAAGTACATAGTGTCATGGGCATTTTTGACCAGATTTCCATACCAATGCATATGAATACAGCATTGCAAACAAGTGGTTGTCGATGTAGACTTGCAACTCACACTACCCTCTCAAGTGCCCATGTTCCCTACCATCTGCTCTCTTTTGTTCCACCAACACATGGTAGCAACAATCTGCAAGAGAGCACGTAGGACAAGAGAACACTACACAGGGTATGTGATCTTGTAATCTAGTTTCTCCCTCTTGCTACTTGCTTCCATATTTAAGCATAAAAGCTTACCAATTGCAAGTAGAGTCAATGACAGCGGAAGTCTTCGTGATGGAAGTCCTTTGAGTGATGAGATCTTCGATTTGTTACATTTCTTCGCGACAAAAGTCTTCAAGAGGATGAAGGGAACCCTGGGAAAGCTTCCCCTATGGTTCAACTTGAGAAAGGAGGGTTGAAATTAGGGTTTTCAGCAAAAAGACCAGAAATTACAGCAATAAAGAGAGCTGTTTTGTTGAATTTTAGTCATTGGGAGTGTGTAGGAGAGTGATTAGCACCCGGAAACACTCTTGGAAGCTTGAGAAACACATTAGCGAGCTTAGATATGGAGTTGGCAAGGAGAAAGTGCATAAAATACAGCCCAATTGTCCTCATGAAGGAGGTGCCAATCTCTAGAGAGAGGAGGAGGAGTGTGTCAGAATATGCAGCGAAAATGATGACAAGAACTGAAAACTCCAAGAGTAAGTGCACTGTAGAAAAACGCAGAACTGGGAGAGAGAGAGAGAGTGAAGCGTGTAACTCAACTATATACACAAGAAATCCTAGATACAATGTACAATGGATGTGGGGACAAGGGGCCATTTTATATGGCCCCAGGGTAGCCAGTCGGCCTGCATAAAAGCCCTTGAGTGTATCCGATCAGCAGCATAGTAGTCAGTTGTAGAAAAACTTGTCAATCAGCATCAACAGAGTCGGCTAGCGCCTATAGACAAGTTGGATAGCACACAGAGGCAGGCGGGCAGCCGTCAAGCCTCCACACATCAGGAAAAAAACAGGGAAAAATATGGAAGGTGGGGAAAAATGGGAAAACCCCTAAATCGGGCGGGCACATCCACAACAGAGGCCCTGGTGTAAATATATAGACAGGAGATGACTGCTAACACCCCCTCTCAGCTCTTGGATGTGGAACCAACCCCAGTGAGCTGGAGTGCCGCCGGCGCATAGCTTGAGGTAGAGACTTCGTGAAGAGGTCCGTCACATTGTCCTCCGTCGAACAATAAAGAAGCAAGATGTCACTAGCCAAGATCTTCTCACGAACAAAGTGATATTGTATCTCTATGTGCGTGGTCCGGGCATGGAAGACCGGGTTCCGAGCAATAGCGATACAGCTTTGGTTATTGCACTGGATGACTGTGGGCTCCTTCTGTGGAAACCCAATCTCGCCAAGCAACCTCCGCAGCCACACAACCTCGCAAGCAGCACCACAAGCATTCCGGTACTCCGCCTCTGTCGACGACAAGTTAATAGTTGGCTGCCTCTTGCTGCTCCATGAAACCACTCCTGAGCCGAGGGAAAAACTGTAGCCTGATGTGGATCTTCTCGTGTCTGGATCTCCTCCCAATCTGAGTCACTCCAACCTTGGAGTCTGACTCCATCCATCAATCCCCCTCAAGTCTGGCTCTGTGTTTGTCCACCGACCCATGTGACGTATCCTTGGTCTTAAAGACCCACTTGACACCAATGACAGACCGTTTCGATGGCCTTGGTACCAACTCCCAAGTGTTATTCTTCTCAATGGCATCCAGTTCCACTTGCATGGCTTTCGTCCAAGTATCCTGTGCAAGGGCTTCCTTGATGGAAGTGGGCTATTTGTCCCGCATGATACGAGACATCAAAGCATAGTTTACCTGTAAAAGCTCCGCTGAATGACTTTTATCACGGACTTTGTGCGATCTTCGAGGTCCATCCTCTGTGGTCCATTCCGAGGGAAGCTCCGTGACACCTGAGTCCCGAAGGGTGTCCACCAACCACCTGGGTTCTCGAACAGGACGCGGAGCCTCCTGTTGCTGCGGGGGCTCATCTCCAGCTGGAACAATTGACTGGGAATCATCATCAGAATCTTCTGGGTCTCCAAGAAGTGGCGGCTCATCAACAGTTGAAACGGGAACATGCTCATCAAAAACCACATCCCTTGTAACACGCGGAAGCTCTGGGGGTCTTCTTTCAGCCCTAAACACTACTGAGAACATGCTGATGCAGAAACGCAGACAGAAGGGAGAGTAGTGAGAGAGAGATGCTAGAAATTCAGTATATTCATATGGTACAAAAAGGTACTCAATCCACAACCCTAGGCTGCCTTGTAAAAAGGGTGAACATCACCAAAATCTGCCCTACTCTAAGGACCCTAAGGATCCATTCCATAAAGGAATGAATGAATACAATGAGGAGCATCTTATGCCTTTTATAGGCCTCTTGAATACTTGGTAGAGCTGGCCGACTGCTGTCAGACCAGCCGACTGGGCCTGGACTTCCATAAATGCTGGTCGGGCTGCGCCTCTCCATGAACTGAAGCGCCTGTTGCAGCCGACCTCTTCTGGTACAGCTGACTCCACTTTCTTGCAGCCGACTGAGCCTTCCAAATCCTCCAAGCCATGCTCCAAATCCACACTGTATCTTGTGCTCCAAATCCTAGCTTTAATGGTCTTTTTCTTGGCTGCCCTTCTGGATTAGCCCTGAGAATGTCCATGGCATTTTCATGCACATGACATCTCCCTCTGCTAAACTTGATGACGGGATTCCAACCTTTTCTTGAATGACTGTCATCATCCCAATCTTTTCCCAAAGTCCCTCTGTCATCCATCCATTTCTGGCAACCCTTTTCTCTGAAAACCCGGCCCGGTCTCCAAAACCACTTTGACTTTGAATAATATCTATGCATTTGTTCCCTCTAGTCCCCAATCCATTCTTGCCCTGACTCTGAACATTGTCTTGGTCTTCATTCCGGAGAAATGAGTCTGGCACTCTCACATCACCCTTTGGAGGATAATCCTCCCTTGGGACCGTTGCCCGAGAACCTATCTGGCTCACAGGATTGCCATCCCCTCTGGCTTTGTGGAACACCACCAACAAACCTCCTGGGAGCTCTTTCCGATTCTGTGCTTCTTGCCTTGGGCTTCGTATCCGTGTACTTTCTTGTACCTTGGACCTGTACACCATTGTATGGGACCGAATCAGTGTTTAGCTTTGCTGAGCCTGATGCTCTGATACCAATGTAACACGCGGAAGCTTTGGGGGTCTTCTTTCAGCCCTAAACACTATTGAGAACATGCTGATGTAGAAACGCAGACAGAAGGGAGAGGAGAGAGAGAGAGATATGTTGGAAATTCACTATATTCATATGGCACAAAAAGGTACTCAGTCCACAGCCCTAGGCTGCCTTGTAGAAAGGGTGAACATCACCAAAATCTGCCCTACTCTAAGGACCCTAAGGATCCATTCCATAAAGGAATGAATGAATACAATGAGGAGCATCTTATGCCTTTTATAGGCCTCTTGAATACTTGGCAGAGCTGGCCGACTGTTGTCGGACCAGCCGGCTGGGCGTGGACTTCCATAAATGCTGGTCGGGCTGCGCCTCTCCATGGATTGAAGCTCCTGCTGCAGCCGACCGCTTCTGGTATAGCCGACTCCACTTTCCTGCAAAACTGACTGAGCCTTCCAAATCCTCCAAGCCATGCTCCAAGTCCACACTGTACCTTGTGCTCCAAATCCTAGCTTTAATGGTCTTTTTCTTGGTTGCCCCTTTTGGATTAGCCCTGAGAATGTCCATGGCATTTTCATGCACATGACATCCCTGCTGACAACAACCTCGTTCCTCTCTGGATCCTACAACCTGTATCCCACAAAGACAAGCTTTTGGGACTTTGAGTCAAGCTTCCCCTTCTGCTTCTTCGGAATGTGAATATATGCATCGCTCCCAAACACACGGAAATGGGATACATCAGGTTTCCTGCCAAAATATGCCTCAAAGGGAGTCATATTCGGCACTCAAGTCGTCGAAGACCGGTTGAGGATATGGACAGCCGTAGCCACCTCCTCTCCCCAAAGTGGACGAGGAAGATCACGATGCTCCAGCATCGTCCTCGCCATCTCCACCACAGTCCCGTTCTTTCGTTCAACTACTCCATTCTCTGACGGTGAACCTATATTGTCCAGCTCCCTCTTGATGCCATGTTCCTCACAATATCTCACCAAAGCATTGGAAGAAAATTCACCGCCTTTGTCAGCCCGAAGAGTCTTTGCCTGCAAGCTAGACTCGTTCTCTACCATTACATGCCACTCCTTGAACCGAGCAAAAGCTTGGTCCTTCTGTGAAAGGAAATAAACCCATGTGAATCTGGAACAATCATCAACAAGCAGCATGAAGTACAAAGAACCTCCCAAGGATGCTGTCTGCATAGGTCCACACAAGTGAGTGTGTACCAACTCCAAAGGTTTCAAAGCCCACTTGGAAGCCTACTTCGAAAAGGATTCTGTCATGGCCCTGTGAAAATGGAACAGTACAAGTGTGGGCATGGTGGTTGCAGAGTCAGAATATTTTATGATTCACATGGGGGGTGCCCGGATAGAGTTTAAGATGTGTGGACATCCCTAGGTGTGAAGGGGGGAACTAGAAACATTAAACTTTAATGTTTATTAAAGTTTGCCCCTAGGCCTTAGTGGCCCTAGGAACTTATTAAAGTTTGGGGCCCTAGGGATTAATTTTGGGGAGGAGCCACTTTTGGAGTAGTGCTTCTCTCTCCTCCCTCTCTCTCTAGCTTTTTGGGAAGGGAATCGTGGAGTTTCTTCAAGCGCATGTAGACAAAACGTGGAGAGCTGAAGAGCAAGTCGACTGCAGATTTCTGGAGGGCTGTTGCTGTTTTTCTGAGTGGAATCAGCCGTACAGCACTGTACGGCCAGAACTGTGCAAGTACTCTCTCTCTTTCTCCTTTGTTGCTGGCTGCGCATAGAAGCTGCTGCAAGGATTCCCTGCGCACAGGCCCTGTACAGGCTGTACCAGCAAGTACACAGCCAGTACAGCACTGTATGGCTGCCGTACAGTGTACGGACAGCCAGGTACAGCAAGTACAGTTGCTGCAGGCTGCTGCAGGTGGCGCAAACAGGTGCTGGACAGACTGTATACTCTGATTCAGGCAGGTACAAGAGTGGACAGCCGGCTGTTTGTGCAAGTACAACTCTTGGCACGTATCCCGAGGCGGTACAGACGGGTACAGTGCTGATTTTCAGATCTGTAATTTCAAGGACAGCATAAGAGTGAACATCAGGAGGAGGATACAGGCAAGTACAAGCTCTGTCTCAACCCTTGTCAATCTGCCATACCCCTCCTCTCACAAGGGGCCAGATAACACATATCTGCAAAACAGACATCAAGCAGTAGAAAGAGAGATAGATGGACAGAAACAAAGCTTACCAAGTTCAGCTCGTGAAACAATACTGGAGGAAGCAACAGCACCAATCTGTACTTGCAGGCACTTGTATCCACAACCCTGCTGGACAGCACATGTATGTTTGAGCTGAGAAGATGTATCATGCACTTGAGTTATGCCAGATGTATGCCCATGGCTGGCCTGCTTAGTGATCTTGGCTGATCAGAGGGAGGCACAGTGTGTTGTTTGAAGACACAGATCTGTGTGCATAGATCCTTTGTGCTGAGAAGGATTTGTGGGCCGTCAGATTGGACTTACAGGTGTAAACTCTTGGCTGGTCTTTGTGTTGTACTCAGCCATTCATTTTATTATAATTGAATAAAGAAATACCGCAAGGGGCGCCAAGCTTTGGGGCCAACAGGTGTCGCTGTGTTTTCAGATTTGGGCACTCTAGCTCCAATCTGTGTTTTGTTTCTCATCTAGACTACAAGTGGACGGGTGATTGCTTCTACTGCACTCTGGTTTTCTATCAGAGGCCGGTTTCAAGGTTCCGTTGCCGGGACCAATCATCAACTTTCTGAAGGGGGTGAGCTCGTGGTTGCTTTGAAGAAAGCCATCGCTGAAAATTCAGCAAACATGTCTGATACAGAGAATGAGTACTCCTATCATGAAGAAGAAGAGCAAGAGACTTCTCCTGAGAGAGATGTATCTGAGGATATTTTTGCAGGAGAACAGGCTGCAGATGTTGAGCCTTATGAGGATGTAACACAGCCAGAAGATGTGCATGGTAAAGAGGAGGATGATGCTCGGTTCAAAGATCGCTTGGCTAGTGTTATGGATACTTTTATGCAGCTCACTCAGAGTGAGAGATTTGCTGAATTTTTGAGATCTCGCACAGAGCCCCGCACAGAGCCCCAGAAAAAGAAGAAGAAGGTTCGTTCGAAGAATCTTCCTCAGGGTCATAGTGGTGCCATTCCACAGGAACCATCTTTTGGCCAGTTTCCGAATATGCAGCATGCTTATGGTGCAAACTCACAGAGTTCCTTCTATGGACAGCCACCTATTCCTCAGCAGAACATGCATCCAGGTTATTTTGGTGGTGGCTCGGTGTTCCAATCCATGACTGGGGGTTATCCTCAGGGAGGCATGGGTATGTATGGGCCTTTTGGAGCCAATTTTCAGCCTGGCATGCAAGGGAATATGTATGGTGGTATGCAGTCCGGTATGGCTGGAAATATGTTTGTAGGCATGCAACCTGGGATGCAAGGCAATATGTTTGGTGGCATGCAGCTAGGTATGCATAATGGAATGTATGGAAACATGGCTGGAATGTATGGTATGCCTGGCATGGGAATGGGAAATGTTGACCCAATGATGGGTATGAATGTTGGGGGCAGCAATCTCGCGAAACCACTTCCATATGACAATCTAACGCCTATGGGAAAGGCGAAGGATTACAAGGAAGGGGGAGCTGCAATGAAGTTTGACACTTTCAGTGGGGCCAAGGATAAATTGAAGGCACTTACCTTTTTACAGCAGTTTGATGCTGCTTTTTCTGGTGGGAATTACACAGAGTCCTCTAAGGTGAGGAAAGCTGCCACTTTTCTCAAGGGCAATGCTTTGCAGTGGTGGTCTACTCTTCTTTTGCAGGGCATAGCACCCACCACATGGGTCCAATTCAAACAGGTTTTCTCTTCCTTATGGCTCACATCTACATTTGAGGTGGATGTTATGACCACATGGCACAAGCTGGATGCTTCAAAGTGTGATAGTTTGGAGGATTATAACAAGAAGTTTTGGGAAGCTCTACTCCCAGTGACTTCTTATCGTGCCGTGCCATTATCTGAGCAGGTAGAGAAGTATTGTTGTGGGCTGCCCAAGGAGGTACGAGATTATTGTATAAACACAAGAGTAACGAACATGTCACAGATGATTGAAAATGCTATGACAGCTAATGCGTTACTCACAGGTGGTTCATCTGGGTTTAAGGGCAGTAAGAAATTGAGCAAGAAAGCTGAAAAATTTGGGCATGCTTCTCGTGATGCTAAAGGGTCTATAGAGACAAAGTATAAGAAGTTGCCAATGCCCAAGAGGACTTCTGAGGAAAGACAGGCTTTGAGAGATGCTCAAAAGTGTTTTTACTGTACTGAAGAGGGGCATATGTCATTCAATTGTCCCAAAAGAACGTCCAAAAAGGACCCTGACAATAAAGGAGAGCCCAAGCCAAAGAAACCAAAGCCTTCTGCAGGCTTAGTTCCTGATCTTGTGGGGGAGCAGCTAAGTGGTGAAGCTACAGAGTTGTGCAGGGCATGGGGCAAAGTGAGAGATCAGATTGCTTTGATCTTCTTTGACACAGGTGCTAGAGCCAACTTCATTTCACCAGATTTGGCTGGCCGATTGGGAATTCGCGCAGAGGAGATGGGGCCGTTACATGAGGCTAATATGGCTTGTCCAGGGTATGCAGAACCCGTTACTCCTATCATTGGGAAGCTTCGGCTTCATTTGCAGGGTTATGTGGACAGCGAGGAGTTCTTCATCATGCCTTTGGATGGCTGTGATGTTTTGTTGGGGATGCCATGGTGCCACAGGGTACATGCGGTGGTGGATACTTACAATAGGAAAATTACTCTGACTCATAGAGGGAAAGAGCATGTATTGGATGTAAAACTCAAAGGGGAATCTGTTCCTATTGTATCCGCTTCGGCGATTTCATCAGTAATGAAAAAGCATCTTTCCGCGTATTTGATTTATGTAAAGGATGCACAGGATGATGAGTCTAAATCTAATTTGTCAATGTTAGATAAGGACAGGGCTGATTTCTTAAGTGGGTTTCAAGACTGTTTTTCCGAGTCATTGCCAGGAGAATTACCTCCTGAGAGGCCAGAAGATCATGCTATAGATATGATTCCTGGTAGTACTCCACCGAATAGACCGCCGTACCGTGTTAGTGCAGCCCAACAGGAAGAGATTATGAGTCAGGTGCAGGAGCTATTGAATAAGGGGTTGATTCAGCCTAGCTCATCACCCTTTTGCTCACCTGTGCTCTTAGTGCAGAAGAAGGATGGTTCTTGGCGCATGTGTATTGATTACAGGGCGCTGAACAAGAATACCATCAAGAATCGATTCCCCATACCGAGGATCGATGACATCTTGGATTGCTTACAGGGCTCCACAGTTTTTAGTCGTATTGACTTGAAAAGCGGGTATCATCAGATACGCATTAGACCCGAGGATGTGCATAAGACAGCATTCCGAACCACATTTGGGTTGTATGAGTTCTTGTGTAACGCGCGGAAGCTCTGGGTAGTCTTCTTTCAGCCCTAAACACTCTTGAAAACCTTCTGATGCAAAAACGCACCATCTGATGCAAAAACGCAGGTAGAGAGAGAGTAGAGAGAGAGTGAGAAGTGGTGGAATTTCAGTATATCTATTGTACAAAAAGGTACACATCTTTGCAGCCCTTGGCTGCCCTCTTGAAAAGGTGATAACACACCTAAATCTTGCCCTAGACTAGGATCCTAATGACTCTCACCCCTAGTGGGTGGAATGATTAATGCTATGAGCACTTGGTGCCTTTTATAGAATTCTTGGACAAGGTAGGAGCTGGCCGACTGCTGGTCGGCCAGTTCTGAATTCATTAAATGGCTTTTCACTCAGCCGACTTGGTTATCTTGGCCTTGTCATCATGCGCCTTCAGCCACCTTGTTTCCTGGTACAGCCGACAGCTCCTGTACTCAGCCGACTGCCCCCTGGTGCTTCTCCAAGTCCAACCTGGCCACTTCTGTATCTTGTGCTCCACATTCTGACTCTATCTGGTTCATACTATTTATCTGTTTGCCCCTTCTGGATTTAGCCCTAGAAATGTCCATGGCATCTGTGATGCACATGACATCCCCCTCTGCTAAACTTGATGACGGGAATCCAACCTGCTCTTGGATGACTGTCATCATCCCCATCCTGCTCCGAAGTCCCTCTGTCATCTTCCATCCCTGGCAAACCTTTTTCTCTGAAAATCCGATCTGTTCTCCAAACCACTCTGTCTCTGATGAAGATCTATGCATCTGGTCTTCCTCTAGTCCACAATCCATTCCTGCCCTGACTTTGAACACCGTCTTGGTCTTCGTTCGTGGAACTGAGTCTGGCACTCTCACATCACCCTTGGAGGATCAACCTCCCTTGGGACCGTTCCCTTAGAACCCATCTGGCTCACGGAACTGCCATCCCCATCTGGCACTGTGGAACACCACCGACAAACCTCCTGGGAGTTCTTCCCGATCTGTGTTTCCGCCTTGGGCTTCGAATCCGTGTACTTTCCTGTACCTTGGACCTGTACACCATCAGCTGGGACTGAATCAGTGTTTAGCTTTGCTGAGCCTGATGCTCTGATACCAATGTAACGCGCGGAAGCTCTGAGTAGTCTTCTTTCAGCCCTAAACACTCTTGAAAACCTTCTGATGCAAAAACGCACCATCTGATGCAAAAACGCAAGTAGAGAGAGAGTAGAGAGAGAGAGTGAGAAGTGCTGGAATTTCAGTATATCTATTGTACAAAAAGGTACACATCTTTGCAGCCCTTGGCTGCCCTCTTGAAAAGGTGATAACACACCTAAATCTTGCCCTAGACTAGGATCCTAATGACTCTCACCCCTAGTGGGTGGAATGATTAATGCTATGAGCACTTGGTGCCTTTTATAGAATTCTTGGACAAGGTAGGAGCTGGCCGACTGCTGGTCGGCCAGTTCTGAATTCATTAAATGGCTTTTCACTCAGCCGACTTGGTTATCTTGGCCTTGTCATCATGCGCCTTCAGCCACCTTGTTTCCTGGTACAGCCGACAGCTCCTGTACTCAGCCGACTGCCCCCTGGTGCTTCTCCAAGTCCAACCTGGCCACTTCTGTATCTTGTGCTCCACATTCTGACTCTATCTGGTTCATACTATTTATCTGTTTGCCCCTTCTGGATTTAGCCCTAGAAATGTCCATGGCATCTGTGATGCACATGACATCTTGGTTATGCCCTTTGGTTTGACGAATGCGCCTGCCACATTTAACAGAATGATGGATAGGATTTTCAGGCATAGAGAGTTTGTGGGCACATTCTTTGATGATATGATTGTGCATTCACAAACTGAGGAAGAGCATAGAAGGCATTTGGCCATTGTGTTTGCAGAACTCAGAAACCATAGATTGGTGGTTAATGGCAAGAAGAGTGAGTTTTTCTTGCAGGAGATACATTTCTTGGGGCATATTGTGTCTGGTCATGGAGTCCGTATGGATCCAGCAAAGGTGGAAGCAATACTTAATTGGCCAGCTTTGAGGACCGTGCATGATGTACGCAGCTTTTTAGGATTGTGTTCCTATTACAGGCGTTACATACGGCACTTTGCTGAAATTGCTTCACCTCTTCATGCTTTGACGAAGAAAGCAACTCCGTTTAGATGGGCTGATCGGGAAATTTCAGCATTCAAAAAGCTCAAAGAAAAGCTTACTTCGGACCCAGTATTGGTGTTACCGGACCTCCGAAAGGCTTTTGTTGTCCAGTGTGATGCATGTGGAAGTAGCATTGGTGCAGTTCTCATGCAGGAGGGACATGTTATAGCCTATGAGAGTAGAGTTTTGCAAGATGCTGAGAATCATTTACAGGTGTATGAGAAAGAGATGTTGGCTGTAATTCACGCTCTTTCTACATGGAAACACTACTTGCTTGGGGCTGATTTTACTGTACAGACAGATCATCAGACCTTGCGTTATTTCCTCACGCAGACTAAGCTTTCAGAGAAGCATATGCGTTGGGCAAACTTTTTGTCAATGTTTCACTTCCAGATTGTGCATGTGGAGGGCAAAAAGAATGTAGTGGCAGATGCTTTGTCACGCAAGCCACAGGTCTCTGCAGTTTCACTTGCTTATCATCATGAGCTTGATGAAATGAAAGAGCAGTATGCCCATGATGAGGATTTTGACAGGTTGTATGATCAGATGTCTGAGGGTCAGCGGCATGAGCATTACACTCTCAGAGATGGGTTTTTATTGATGCATAGCAGACTGTGTGTTACCAGGCCATTGCGACTCAAGGTTATGATTGAAAGTCATGCTCCACCGTATGCAGGTCATAGAGGTATTGACGCCACGGTAAAAGCAGTGGAGACTTTCTTTTATTGGCCAACCTTGAGAAGAGATGTTGATGCCTTTGTGAGGCAATGCATCGTATGTCAGAAGGTAAAGTTTGACCGTCAGAAGACACCAGGGTTATTACAGCCTTTACCTATTCCGGATAGACCTTGGGAGAGCATTGCCATGGATTTTGTATTTGATCTTCCACGGACACAAACGGGAAATGATGGGATCTGGACTATCATATGTAGGTTCAGTAAGCAGGCTCATTTCATTCCCGTGAGGAAGACAATTAAAGTGGATCATATGGTGAAGTTGTTCATGGCGAACATCTTCAAGTATCATGGCTTGCCTACGTCTATCATTAGTGACCGTGATCCACGGATGACGAGTTTGTTTTGGAGAGGGTTGTTTGACAATATGGGTACAACTCTCAAGTTTTCATCGTCATTTCATCCACAGACAGATGGTCAGTCAGAAGAGGCTAACTCTACAGTGTTGGATCTTCTCAAGTGTTATGTGTCAGAGCACAAGCAACAATGGGAAAAGTATCTTCCTTTGGTGGAGTTTGCATATAACAACACTGTACATAGCTCGACAGGCAAGGCGCCTTTTGAGATTGTAGAAGGAGGGAAGAAGGTTCCACCCATTTTGCATACAAAGGATAAGATCTTTGAGGCTGATCAGTATGTGGAGAGCTTGGATGAAGCTTATCGGAGAGTTAAGTTGGCCCTCCAGAAAACTCAGCAGAAGCAAAAGAAAGCCGCAGACCATCACAGACGTGATTTACAGTTTGCATTGGGTGATTGGGTTCTTTTGCGCTTTGAAAAGGCTAGGCTCAAGAAGATGAAGGGTAAAGAGCGCTTATTCCCTAAGTTGAGCATGCGATATTATGGGCCTTTTCAGGTTTTGGAAAAGATTGGTGAGGTAACCTATCGTTTGAAGTTACCAGATCACTGGAGGATTCACAATGCTTTTCACGTGAGTCTTCTTAGACCTTTCCGTGGGGATGTGCCTGAGGATGTATCAGATGAGGCAACCGGAAGTTGAGGAACTTGATGAGGTTCTGATTCCAGAGCAGATACTGGCACATAAAGAAAGGAAGGTACGAGGTAAAGTTTCCCGTCGCTATCTTGTGAAGTTCAAGAACTATTCACCGATGGATGCGAAGTGGATGGAGGAAGGTGACTTAACAGATTCACCTCAGGTTTTGCAGCTTTATCTCGATGCCTTTGAGTTAGAGCCGACTCTTATTGTGCCTCATTCAGGTTCAGCAGAGCATGGGTCTGGAGCATTACCTGATGCTCAAGAGGGGGGTAGCACCTCCACTCCCTTGATATAGACAGGCTCAGATGACATCTAGAGGTCGCTTGGTGCAGATTTTATCTCACCCGAAGGTAGTGAGGCTGACAGTACATCTGTTTATGGGACTTCTATGATATATGTGTACTAGTCACATGGAGATTTTTGTGGATATGTATGGTTCACAGTGGTATACAACTTGGACTATTACTATGCCATTGGTTTGCAGTGAATATTGATACATGTGTATGGCTTAGAGAGATTGGGACGCTGATCTTGCCATATTGTATATTTCACTCTGGATATTTTGATGCATCACCAGAATGCAATCGAGGATGCTTGCCATTTTTCAAGAGGGGGGTATGTCATGGCCCTGTGAAAATGGAACAGTACAAGTGTGGGCATGGTGGTTGCAGAGTCAGAATATTTTATGATTCACATGGGGGGTGCCCGGACAGAGTTTAAGATGTGTGGACATCCCTAGGTGTGAAGGGGGGAACTAGAAACATTAAACTTTAATGTTTATTAAAGTTTGCCCCTAGGCCTTAGTGGCCCTAGGAACTTATTAAAGTTTGGGGCCCTAGGGATTAATTTTGGGGAGGAGCCACTTTTGGAGTAGTGCTTCTCTCTCCTCCCTCTCTCTCTAGCTTTTTAGGAAGGGAATCGTGGAGTTTCTTCAAGCGCATGTAGACAAAACGTGGAGAGCTGAAGAGCAAGTCGACTGCAGATTTCTGGAGGGATGTTGCTGTTTTTCTGAGTGGAATCAGCCGTACAGCACTGTACGGCCAGAACTGTGCAAGTACTTTCTCTTTCTCCTCTGTTTTTGCTGGCTGCGCATAGAAGCTGCTGCAAGGATTCCCTGCGCACAGGCCCTGTACAGGCTGTACCAGCAAGTACACAGCCAGTACAGCACTGTATGGCTGCCGTACAGTGTACGGACAGCCAGGTACAGCAAGTACAGTTGCTGCAGGCTGCTGCAGGTGGCGCAAACAGGTGCTGGACAGACTGTATACTCTGATTCAGGCAGGTACAAGAGTGGACAGCCGGCTGTTTGTGCAAGTACAACTCCTGGCACGTATCCCGAGGTGGTACAGACGGGTACAGTGCTGATTTTCAGATCTGTAATTTCAAGGACAGCATAAGAGTGAACATCAGGAGGAGGATACAGGCAAGTACAAGCACACGTGTGAAGCAGGGTTGTGGATACAAGTGCCTGCAAGTACAGATTGGTGCTGTTGCTTCCTCCAGTATTGTCTCACGAGCTGAACTTGGTAAGCTCTGTTTCTGTCCATCTATCTCTCTTTCTACTGCTTGATGTCTGTTGCAGATATGTGTTATCTGGCCCCTTGTGAGAGGAGGGGTATGGCAGATTGACAAGGGTTGAGACAGAGACTGGACAGCACATGTATGTTTGAGCTGAGAAGATGTATCATGCACTTGAGTTATGCCAGATGTATGCCCATGGCTGGCCTGCTTAGTGATCTTGGCTGATCAGAGGGAGGCACAGTGTTGTTTGAAGACACAGATCTGTGTGCATAGATCCTCTGTGCTGAGAAGGATTTGTGGGCCGTCAGATTGGACTTACAGGTGTAAACTCTTGGCTGGTCTTTGTGTTGTACTCAGCCATTCATTTTATTATAATTGAATAAAGAAATACCGCAAGGGGCGCCAAGCTTTGGGGCCAACAGGTGTCGCTGTGTTTTCAGATTTGGGCACTCTAGCTCCAATCTGTGTTTTGTTTCTCATCTAGACTACAAGTGGACGGGTGATTGCTTCTACCGCACTCTGGTTTTCTATCAGAGGCCGGTTTCAGATTCCCTGTGATGCTTACCACGAATGCAAGAACTACAGCGTCGTTGCCTGTTGCCAACATATGGCAAGCCAACCACCATTTGGTCCCAGAAAGCTCGCCGCAGCGCATCCACATTCAAGTGGCCAAAGTGAAAGTGCCACAAGTCACCAATCTGAGAACCTGTCAAAGAGGAGAGTGTGGAGAGTTTGTATATATACCATTCTCCACGCCGCCTTCCCAAACAACCTGGCTAGTCTCGTGGTCCCGTAGAGCAACAAAATACTCCTCAAACTCCACCCGGAAGCTAGTCTTGTACACCTCATGCACTGACAACAGATGAAAACCAAGTGCGGGGACATAAAGAACACGAGAGGAATGCTTCCCCCCTCTGCCATCGGGAATGATCTCCATCCGGCCCTCACTGTTTATCGATATGGTAGAATTGTCGCCAATGAAAATGCGACCCGACTGCCGTTTTAGATTCAGAAAGAAGTCAGGCGAAGGAGTCATGTGCTTGGAAGCACCACTATCAAGAATCCACTCCTGAGTATTCTTTGTGATGAAGCGAATTGCCTTCTCGCTCGAAGAAGATGAAGCATCCGTGTCCATCATCTCTAAGTGCACGAAGGCCGGAGTCTTTGCAGCTGAAGCTGAAGAATCAACACTCTTCCCAGTCCGCTTGGGACACTTCAACCGATAGTGGCCTTTCTCGCCACAATCATTATAGGTCCTCTTGGCCTTCAGTTTCTCTCGATCTGAGTTGGGCTTCTTCTCAAAAGACTTGTCCAATGAAGCCTTTCCTTTGCCCTTGTTATTATGGCCTTTTGACCGTTGGCCAGTTAAGGCCTCAGAACCTCCGCCCTGTGGAGGATTCGTGAATGGCTCTTCTTGGTCCAAGACCATGGGCACAAGCTCCTCCCATGTGATGGTGTTGAGCCTGCCACTGGTAATCAACGAAGAGTAAAAGGCTGAGTACTGAGAGGGTAAACGTGACAGCAACGTTATGGCCATATCCTCTGATGATATTTCTTTCCTTGCTTGGAGAACTTCCTGCTGAAGAGCCTGCAACTTGTTGATGTGCTCCCGCATCATCGACGACCTTGCAGGATTCATCACCCGCATCTGAACTTCCAAGGAGATTCTCTTCATGGGTGATACCTTGTTGTAGAAAGAAGCCAATGCTGCCAAATACAAGAGGATTGCCTTAAGAAGCAGAAATTTCACCATGATTGCCGGACAGCTGCACAAAAGAGGCATAGACCAGATCCTACGCAGGTGTGTCCCGGATCATGAGCAGCAAGCGGTCTGAAGAGAAGCACATTGCGGCATTACAGGAGGACACATGGGCGGAGGAATCACAGCCCGGAAAATTTGCAAGCAGACCTAGGGTGGCCAACGGTCATGAGGGATGCCATGTGAGAAAAACAATATTTTTCCAGCCCTAAAAAGGGAATTTTCTGGGTATTTTTATGTTTTATTTGGGTTTTTTTTGTCTTGGCTGCTGGCCTACACCTTTTAGGCTGACTGACAAGCAACCCCCCCCCCCCCTTTAGTATATATAGCCTTGCCCTATGATTCTTCATTGTGTACCACTTCATTGTCATATCCGGTACCATATGGTCACTACCCGGACAGCAGTCCCCTCTGCTAATACAGGCCATTGTGGGACAGCAGCCCTCTCTGCTATCATCTGTGTTTTACATCTGCTGGTATAGGCCGCCTACATCAGGCTGACTTCAGTGTTTCACATCAGGCTGACATCGCGTTTCACATCAGGCTTACATCAGCCTGTCTTCAGTGTTTCACATCAGGCTTACATCAGTGTTTTCAGCCTGTCATCAACGCTTACATCTGGGCTGACATCAGAGTTTATCTTCAGCCTTACATCAGGGCTTACATTAGTGCTTTCATCAGAGCTCACATCATTGCTTACATCAGCATATCATCTGCGTTTTACCACAGCCCATGGGACAGCAGCCCTCTCTGCTATAAATAGAGAATATCAGCGTTTTCGCCTCAGCTCTCACCATCAGGACAGCAGTCCACTCTTTTCTACATCGGGACGGCAGCCCGCTCTCTGCTTAGCTTCACCATCAACATCATACCAGGTAGGCAGCACCCGTGTCACTAGAGCTTGCACCACTCGGGACGGCAGCCCTCTCTGCTCCTATTACCACCCTTCAGGTACGCATCACCCTTGTCAACAGAGCTTGCACCCTTCACGCACGCAGCACCCTTGTCACTAGAGCTTGCACTACACCACCACCACCACCACCACCACTACTCGGGATGGCAACCCTCGTTGCTCTTCATCTACCCCCTCGGGTACAGTAGCACGCTTGTCATCAGAGCTTGCATCACCTCATCTTCCGATGCCACTGTTAGAAGTCATCTCCTGTCTTTATCAGACACTAGGGCCTCTATTGTGGGTGTGCCCGCCCTGTATAGGTGTTTTATCATTTTTCCTCACTCCCCGTATTTTTTCCCCATTTTTTCCTATTTTTTCCGGGGTGTGGGAGGCAGTGTAGGACGTGTCAGCTGTACCAGAATGCTGGCTGACTGGTCACAGGCAGTCCTAGTTGCTCTCTGCTGCTGCCCGACTGCACACGAGTGAGGGCCGACTTTGATTTGCTGGCTGACTGCTGTATTTTCTGGTCGTGGGCATTTCAGGTCCAGTCGGCTGTCCATCTACTGGCCGACTGCACTCATGGGGCCATATAAAATGGCCCCATGGCCCCCCACCTATTGTATTCAGTTTTTCCTCGGAATCTTGTGTATAGAGAAGAGTTATACGCCTATCTCTCTCCTTCTCTTGTGCTGTCTATTTTCTGCACTCTACTTGCTCTTGTGGTCTCAGATTTGGTTATCATTTCCGCTGCGTATTTTGACATGGTATCAGAGCCCTAGGCTCTTGAAAGATCTTGGGAGTTTTCTGAGCAAGAAGGGGATTGTTACGTTGCTGATTGGTGGACTGTTTGGACTGTTCGGGAAGAGAAGTTGCAAGAGGAAGGCGGGCTAAGGTGTTGGACAGCCACTTGCAGGTTTAGAGTTTTTTTTCCCACCCACCCACCCTTTTCAGTTACATCCCCACGATGGCAGATTTATTAGAGATGGTTGAGAGGCATGTGAAGATCCCGACTCTCCCCACGTTCCCAGTGGACCGTCAGTTGGACGGGAACAATTACGGCAACTGGAAGGTTATGATGGAGTCTGTGTTGGAGTCATATGACCTTGGTGATTTCATCGTTATCGGGGTTACAAGGCCGGAAGCAGAGGAAGGGGAGTTACTATCAATGAAGAAGGACTTCATCGTCTTCGAACGAGGAGGCAGTTAGCTTCACCGTGAAGGATACCCGGGAATGGATTCTTGACAGTGGTGCTTCCAAGCACATGACTCCGTCCCGTGACTTCTTTTTGGATCTGAAACGGCAGTCAGGTCGCATTTTTATTGGCGACAACTCCACTATTCCGATACACAGTGAGGGCAGGATGGAGATTATTCCCGACGGCAAGGGGGGCAAGCATGCTTCCCGTGTTCTTTATGTCCCTGCTCTGGGTTTTCATCTTCTGTCAGTGCATGAAGTATGCAAGACTGGCTTTCGGGTGGAATTTGAGGAGCATTCAGTTGCTCTACGGGACCGTGAGACTGGCCAGGTAGTTTGGGAAGGCGGTGTGGAGAATGGTATCTACAAGCTCTCTGCACTCTCCTCGTTGACAGTTTCTCAAGTCGGAGATCTGTGGCACTTTCGTTTTGGCCACTTAAATGTGGACGCATTGCGGCGAGCTTTCTGAGACCAGATGGTGGTTGGCTTGCCAGATGTTGGCAGTAGGCAAGGACGTTACAGTTCTTGCATACGTGGTAAGCAGCACAGGGAATCCTTTCCGAAGCATGCTTCCAGGCGGGCTTCGAAACCGTTGGAGTTGATTCACACTGACCTTAGCAGACACCATCATTGGGAGGATCTCTCTATTTTATGCTGCTTGTTGATGACTGTATCAGATTCACGTGGGTCTACTTTCTTTCACAGAAGGACCAAGCTTTTGCATAGTTCAAGGATTGGCACGTGATGGTGGAGAAAGAGTCTGGATTGCAGGTAAAGACTCTCAGGGCTAACAAAGGGGGTGAATTCTCCTCGACTGTATTTCTCAGATTTTGTGCAGACGATGGCATCAAGAGGGAACTGGCCAATACAGGATCGCCTTCAGAGAAGGAGTTGCAGAACGCAAAAACAGGACTGTGGTGGAGATGGCAAGGACCATGTTGGAGCATCGTGATCTTCCTCGTCCATTTTGGGGAGAGGTTGTGGCAACGGCTTTCCATACCCTCAACCGGTCTCCAACGACTTCAGTACTTAATATGACTCTGTTTAGGCATACTTTGGCAGGAAACCTGATGTCTCGCACTTCCGTGTTTTTGGGAGTGATGCGTATGTACATATTCCGAAGAAGCAGAGGGGGAAGCTTGACTCCAAATCCCGCAAGCTTATATTTGTGGGGTATAATTCTCTTTCCAAGGGATACAGATTGTATGATCCAGACAGGAACGAGATTGTTGTCAGTCGGGATGTGGTCTTTGATGAGCATGTTCCAGTATCCACTGTCGAGGAGCTGCCACTTCTTGGAGATCTAGAAGAGTCTGATGATGATTCCCAGACCATTGCTCTAGTTGATCAACCTCAGTCAGCACAGGAGGTTGAGCCCGCAGCTGGAGTAGAGCCCCCGCAACAGCAGGAGGCTCCACGATCTGTTCGAGTACCTAGGTGGTTGTTGGACACCCTTCGGGAGTCAGGTGTCACGGAGTTACCCTCTGAGAGCACAAAATTTTGAAATAAGGAGACCTGGTATTGGTCTACAACTCCAAGTTGGAATCGCACCTTGGAAAATTCAAGATTTGGTGGATAGGCCCATTCATGGTAAAAGACCTGGTAAGTCAGAACGCCTTTACACTAGAAGGCCTGGATGGCATATCTTTTCCCAAAACAGTGAACGGCTTTACGATGAGAAAATACATGGGCCAACCGGTGGTAGTCACACCGGAAGAAGAAGAAGCAGAGGACCAGAAGCCGGTCTGGAGCATCTGTTGTGGCACGATCTCACTAGCGGAAGTTAACGCGGAAAAACCCAGAAAGCAACAAAGTTACGGAAGAAGTCCACAGGGTTGGCCAGTCCGCAAGAGATCACAATTCTGCAACCAAACAAGGCCAGGTCAGCAAAGAAGCAAACAACCAAGTGTACGTTAACTAGATCCATGCCAGCAATGCAAATGGCCACGATATCGGCGTAAGTGACTGCATGGAGGATAATTGTCACAATATCATTAAAACTCCACATGCAACGGTAAGGTGGGGAGGCGGCGAGCAAAGTTTAATGCCTTTAATCCAAGACGACGGGAATGATATGAATCAATGGTCAAGTCACATCGAAAAGCGTGAAGCTGAAAATGACAACGCCCCAAGAAAGGAAGGAAGGAAAGAGAAAAAAGCATCGCAAAAAAGAGCACAAGGAGCCAAAATGCACACATTCACAGCCTGCTCTCTTGTTCCCAGCTTTCTCACCGATTCACAACACTCTTTGTGAAGACAAAACCATGCCTAAGATCAACAAGACACAAAGGCTTGACAAAAGGTCAGAGAGAAGCCTCTGCATGCCGATGATGGTCCCCGATATTGGGAAAAAGGAACACGTAGAGTGGGCGAAGAAATGTGGCTTCGAAAAGCTGCTGGATCGCGGGTGGAAGGATCTGCAGGACCTCGAGGATGGGGGCAAATTGATTAATCAGTTTCCTGAGATGAACACCGTGCATGTCGCGGGAAGGAGCCAATAAAGATTTTGGAGCTCGCAGTGCACCACGCGCTAGGGTTGCCAACGGATGGGGCGTTGGACACGAACATAAAGCCGAGTGTGGAGGAAGCAATCCCCAAGACAGGCAACATGCATCAGGTGAAGAATGTGGTAGATGAGACCCGGAGAGAGCAATTTGTCTTCTTCTTGCAGAATGTAATGTTCATGGGAAAGCTGGAGGACATGTCAAACAAGAATTACAGGCTGCTCAGAGCAGTAGAAGCAGGAGAGAAAATAAATTGGGCAGCCATCTACAAGGAAAATCTGGCGAAACGAGTAGTCACGTGGGCCAAAGAAAAACAGCCGACAGTGGTGCATGCACATTTAAGGATTCTTTGCAATGTCTCCTTTTGGTCTCTGTGCTCGGTATAGCCTATCTTGGTGGTGACGCATCTCCAAGAGAAATAGGTGTAGACATCGTTGGTCCTCATAGTTGATGATCCTAGAGAGTGGGCCAAAACCCCCCAGAACAGGCATTGGTATCTGCCTCGTATCTCATAGTACATGAGATGTAGTCCTGATCTATTTCATATTGCAAAAGATGATTATATATACAATGGTTCTTGAATGTGAACTTAGATCCTACTCATGCATGCCTACCTACTGATGTATAGCAAAAGGTTCATGGCTGTGCAAAATGTTCTTGACTGTCCTCAACTTGTGCACGCTCTAAACCACATTAGGGTTGCGGGTTCTAATTGATTCACTGCTTCTTCCGCTGATCCAAATGCCTTGGCTACATGTCCTTGGTCTTTGCTCTCTTGCCCTTGCTCTTGGCTCTGCGACGTCTATCTTTGAATGTTCAAGATGACACTTGAAGTGCCTTCAAGTAAGAAACTGATGGTAAAGTGAGCCGTGTTAAAATTTGTGTTTAATTTGCAATGCCAAATTGTATGGTGTGTGTGTTCAAAGGTTATATTGGTATATGTAAGGGTGAAAGGGTAGATTCCAAGAGAGATAGAGATTGAATGATGTCATGGGCCACTTGTGGTGTGACTAGGATAGATTAGGTCAAAGTTGGAGATAAAGCCAAGGGGCCTATTTATATACTTTGTACTTGGAGTTTCATAATGCAATGGACTTTTGTGTATGCTTATCATTATCTTTTCTTAATTGCAATTAGTATAATTATCATCTTTTTCGGCACGGTACACCACTGCTGAATGCCTCTTTCCAACAAGTATGCATTAAACTCTTTGGACATGTACTCCCCCCGTCTATCTGTATGTAGAGTTTAAATTTTACATCCAGATACATTTTCAGCCATGCATTGAAAGTGCTTAAAGCACGTAAATACGTCTGACTTCTGCTTCTGTGAGGCAGATTTTGGCCCTTGACCATACATCGTATCATTTTAACGAGAGAGCTATTTTTTCTCTCAGAAACACCATTTTGTTGAGGTGTACAAGGCATAGTACACTATTGCTGAATGCCTCTTTCCAACAAGTATGCATTAAATTCTTTCGACATGTACCTCCCCCCCCCCCCCCCTCCCCCCCCTATACGTAGAGTTTGAATCTTACATCTAGATACATTTTCAGCCATGCACTCAAAGTGCTTAAAGCATGTAAATATGAACTTCTGCTTCATAGCATAGACCCAGCTGAATCTGGAAAGGTCATCAATGAACGTAACGAAGTAGAGATATCATGGGACTACATACATCACTATGTATAAGCTGCAATTTTTGGGTAGCCCTCATTGAACCATCCTTGGGAAATGGTGCCTGATGCATTTTGTCCAAAATGCAACCCTCATAGACATGCTTGACAGGTGCATCAAGTGATGGCCATATCATGCCTTTGCAGGCGTAGTAGACTAGTAAATTTGAGGTGACCAAACCTAACATGCCATAGCTTTGCATCTCTCACAATAGATGTACTAGACACTGCATGTGCATCACATGCAACTCTCTCGTATGCATCAAGTTTGTAAAGACCATGACATAAAGTATCGGATGCAACAATAATATCCCCATCACTGCAATCATGTATAGTGCATTTGTCATCCATAAAATGGACCACTAGGCCAGACCAAGCAATGGCCGAAACTGACAGGAGATTTTCTTGATACCTGGTACATACAATACACGAGAGAGAGATGATCATCCCACCATTTGCAGGAGTGAGCTCAATCTTTCCAACTCCTTTAACGATATAACTACAGTTGTTTGCACACGTAACTGTGCCCCCCTTCGGAGCATCTTCCAAGGAAGAGAAGAGTTTCATTGCTTTAATGATATTAGGTGGGTTCCAGAGACCCTCCGGTTACACTAAACCAGCACCTCTTGTTTGTGCTGAAATCCACATTGTTGTCTTATCCTGCCCCATCTATTCCTAGTGTGCTCATTCTCATAGGTAATTACCTTAGAGACTTGGAAACTTTTCATAGCATGCACCTGTTTTTCTTATGTGCGGTGCTAATCCTCAGAGCTACTCTTGCTTCCGTCCCTTTATCAGTTAGGGCTCACAAATGGCCAACACACAATAGCAGATGGATCCAATGGTGGCAATTGCATTACATCTTTGTAGACTGACAACAAGACTGGGTAGTTGTGGAGATTGGCTCGTAAAGCACACTCCCTCATTTAGGTCGGTTTATTTAATCCATTCTCAAACTTGTGGACCAAGCTGTATTGTGCCTCCTTTGGGTAGTTGTGGAGGATGGCTGGTCAAGCACACTCCCTCATTTCGGTCTGTTTATTTAATCTATGCTCAAACTTGTGAACCAAGCTGTATTGTGCCTCATTTGGTACCGCTCTATGGCGCCCAAGATTTCTGGAGTGTAAGACATGAAATTCATTACGCATGGTCTCAATTTAAATGTAGGTACATGTTCTTTAGATTGCAAATACAGTTGTTATATTGGTCGCATATATTGAGACTCTTGTTTTCATTTGTCATGATGTGCAGAAGCTTGGTCTAGCAGAAGTGGTTCATGCAAAGTTAATGAAGAAAATGCAGTTTTCAGTTGCAATATTAATGGCAGTCACCATCACATATGTTCAGAGATGTGGGTACAAGTCTATGCAACAAGTTTTTTACTGAATCTCCTTTTTTCTAGTTAGTTTGAGATCTGGTTTTCATGTTGCTTGCTTATAGTTGCTGTGTCTTTGGGAAGTGTATTGAGTAGAGATGAGTGGATTGGTTCATGCGTGGTAGCCTTTTCTCTCATGTGAGTAGCAGTATGAGCCAATGTCTTGTGGGGGCACATGGATAAACACACACCATAATGGAGAACATACAAAGTCATTCAAATTTTTTTAGTATAATCTCTCACACTTAATGCTTCATGAGGAGATGATTAGAATATCATGTTGTCTTTGTGCCTCGTGCTAGGATTTTCTATTAGTTCTAGAATCGTAACATTTAGTCAAAGCAATTCTTGATGGATTTGATGTTTACGGCTTTGCGAGTTGACTGTCATGTGCATTTCTATCCCTGTGAAGATCTTGAAATAACATGAACTGGTCCTTGATGTGCATGACGGTTCTGATGTTTTAAGCTTTGTGAGAGTAGACACTCATATGCATTTTATCTGTGCTAAGGCCTAGAAATAACCTGAAATTGCCCTTGATATCATTTTTTTGGCTGGCAGATTTCCTTTACACAGCAAGGGTTTGCATGCTTCTGCTCGTGGTATCCACACAAAGCAATATGAACTTAGGAAACATTATGAAAGCCAAGCAAACTCCTATGCTTTCACAAAGTTCTACAACTTCCGTCCTCTTTTGGTGGTTTATAGAGCTTCCTATATCATGGCAGAAGTGACCATGTTGAGTGTGTGGCATTTTCTTCTAAAAGACATACAGAAGCGAGCAGAAAAGGTATGTAAAGTGGCACCCATGTTTTACAAGGTATCATGTAGATCTTGTGACCTAAGTCAAGATCTGAACTAATTGTTGCCAAAGCTGTGATAGAGTATACTTGAGACTAGTTAAGTCTACTTCAAGCTACTTATGCATTGCTTTCTTGTGGCAGTTACGGCGATGTCTGATTCGGTTGGGGCCATTTTACGTTAAGGTAATGTTTAATTCTGGTTTGTTTGCTCAGCTAAAATTTACTTATGTTTAAAAAATTTGCCCTTCACTCAACTTTCTCTAAGTTTAGACGGAACCTTTGCAGATGGACATTCAAGTGTCCACGTTGAGATTTGTGTAATAAGTTTTTGGAATCTTGCCTCTACCAATCTGTTAAGCTTTAGTATATTTGAATCCTGTCGGAACACCAAATTTTATTTTTGAAAAGTGGATTGAGTGCCACTAAGTAGGCAGCAATATGTGTATTTTGATGGAGCTCAATTACATTTCTCCATGTAATGGCTAATACCTGTTCTCCATACTGGCATGCGGGTGGGTGCACATATCTGTATCACCTGTGCTGCTGTTCTGTGACTGTACAGACTCAAGCATGGCTATTTGGCCCAAAACAAGGTGTATTCTTGTAGATGCCTGATTTAAACCACTAGGTATGGGCTTTTGAAATGTCTCCTACAGGCCTTAGGATTTGAGCTGAGAGAGCTGTGCAGCCCTTCCGGTAAAATCTAGGAGTGCATGGAGAGCATGGTCAACAATTAAGACTGCATAATCACCATATATGGGCTTGCTGGGCCTCAGGCCCAGCAGACATGCTAACTATTGGCATTTGTTTGAGCAGACCACTCACTCATGACGTCTGCTGGATGTTAGGCAGCCATCCTGGTAAGCTTGATGCGAGGATTGAAAAGTGCAGAGCTTGTCCACTGCCATCTGTACTTTACAGGGCGTAGCCCTGTTAACTCTTTGCTATATAGATGATGCTAGGCTATTTTTCTTTGCAGTAAGTGCAGGGGCAGGTTGTATTTCTTCTACAGAATGCCAGCACCAGAGGTTTTAAATATATCTACAGGGAAGGGTGATCAGAGTTGACTAGACTGAAGATTTCTAAATCGGGAGGGCAGACTGTAGGTAAAGTGCAAGGGCACCAGAAAGGCCCTGTGGCTAGGGCATGGGTACCTTTTGCAGCCAAGCTTGGACCTACAGCAGGGCCCTCCCACATGGAGGACAATTGGCACAAAACATTGAGGCTAGCGACCGGCCAGAGACTCCAGGACTTCTTGGCAGTGCCTTTGGATCCTCTTGGAACCGGCAGCAGGAAAGCTTGTGCAAGTGTGATCCACAGCAACTTGTGCATGCTGTGTCATTGGCTTTTTTTTAAAACCGGACTGGCCTTTGGCCCAAGATCCTCCCGTAGTTACTATTTTTCACTGCAGGCACCTGCCTGCCTGCAGGCGTTTTTTTAGGCGTTGCCGCTGAGGAAGCACCATGTGGGGTTTTGAACCCAGGACCTCCTAGTCCTAGCAAAACATCTCTACCACTTGAGCTCGCACCTCATTGGCACTGTGTCATTGCCTTATGTCGCTGATTGCCATTTGCCATGTCACAGCTCCTTTGTTGGTGAATAGAGCGCTTGGAGAAGAGAGAGCACAGGAGAGAGAAGGGGAGAGTTGACACCAAGAGAGTGAAGGGAGTCATGATACAGCAGACAACATGGCTAGTTGACATTTGCCATGTAACAGCTCCTTTGCTGGCGAATACAGAGCTTGGAGAAGAAATAGCGCAGGAGAGAGAAGAGGAAAGTCGACACCAAGAGAGTGAGAGTCATGGACACAAATGTAGATGCACAATAGATGCACACGTTATCATTAGACGGGGGCTATTAAATAGCCTCTGAAGTACAGAAGATAAGGCCATGAGGACCATACAAAAAATAAAAGGTCTACATCACACTAAAGATAAATCTAGATAATACTATGGTGTGTTCACACACACACACACACACACACACACACTTTTTTTTTAGTAAAACCAGTAATTGTTATATTCAGCTTTTCTTCGAGTGCTTTTGATCTTTGGATATTCTCCACTCTGGAGAATATGATTATGTAAACTTTCTTGTGTGCTTCCATTAGGCTCTCCTTTGGAGTCTAATGTCTTGTATATTGACTTTATGAAAATATAACACACACACACACACACACACACACACACACACACGCACATGGGTGTGTTCACTCACACTTACACATGGGTGTGGTCACACACACACACTTTTTTTTTTTTTTTGTAAAACTGCATTATATCATAAATGTACAAAAGGGTTTGACATCAGGAGGATGTCTAAACCCTAGAACTTAAAAACAGCAGTAAAATAGTTCTAATGCAAGATCAGGGCAGTGCTCAAGAAAAGAGCCTATGCCCTATCCATCAGAAACAGTAAAAGAAAAGCTGAACACAAGAAACATCCAAATCTCCCTCATGCACGGCATCATATAAGGACTGCCGCAACGAGGAAGAACTCATAAGGGTGCTGAAGGGGTGAATTCAGATATGTATGATTTCGCTGTAGCCAGAGGGTCCATAAGGCCCAGTATCTGATCCAATGGAAGAAAAGAGAATACTGTGACAAAGAAGCTGATAAGGTGACAAACATCCAGAAAAACTTGTAGAACCTGTGTGCAGGAAATCTGAGAGATAAAAAATAGGAGATCTTGTCCAGAAGGTTTCTGGAATATGAACAAGACCACAATAAATGCGGAACACTCTCAGTAGTATGATGACATCTTGGACAAATAGGAGAGGCAATCCTTCTTTGATCCAATTTCACTCCCACTGGAAAAATACCGACAATGCATCTCCAGAGAAAGAGTCTATGTTTCAATGGCATTTTCAACTTCCATATCAATGTCAGTTTTGCTTTCCACCAAGCTAAAGACTTATCCAGATGCCAAAGAGAATTAGCATGCTGAGCAATCCATGGAGGAGGATAAGCCTGTATAGAAGTCAATAGATGCAAAGATTGAGAGGATAATCTTGAACCTGAAGACTGAAGATGCCAATCTTGAAGCCCGTCTCTTACATCCAATGTTGGAATCGGAATGAAAGGGTGTAAGAGATCTGCAATAGCTTTCCATATAGATCTATGATGCATCCCAAGATTGTATTGTTGGCATGCTGTCGGAAAAGAAAGAATTTGCCTTGTAGTATCCACTACGTCGTCAATGAACCGGATGCCCAATTTCATAAGATTGTAAGCTCTGATTGGTTGTTGTACAGCAAGGGGAGAGTAAAAAACAGCACTCCAATGTATGCTTTCCATTCGAAGCGAGGAAGCTATAGAAGCAGGATGGGGAGACCATTTGATGCGAGAGAGCACTTTCTTCCAATCCTGAATCAAAGAAGTAGAAAATGGACAACCAGGGATTTTACCTTGAAATTTGCCAAGCACTACTTCCGATGGATCAACCAACCAGCGACCATAAGCATTTGTGCGCATCCGACCACACAGAATTGCCAACATGATAGACCAAGGCTGCTCTTGTTGAAAAAAGGTTTTGAGCATAGTGATCTTTCTTGCCAGCACATGAAATTTGATGTTTATAATATTCAAACCACCATGCATTTTTGGCGAGCAAAGCAGGTCCATTTTGAGCAATCTTAAAGCTTTTTTATGAAGCTTAGTTTTCCAAAAAATCTCCATGGCTTGAGACATAAAAGAAGAAAGATCTCGAGATGACCAATGTAAGAGAGGAAGGTAGAATTGGACATAAGCCAGAACAATGGACTGAACAATTCGAAGCCGTACATGTAATGGCCAAGTGGAGATCTTCCAATATTCTAATTTGTCCTTAATTTTGTTTAGCACCCAAGATATTTGTTGCTTATTTCTGATTTTCTAGCCAATGGGATAGCCCAAGTGTCTTACTATGCTTTCCGGATAAATAATCTGTCCGGGCCACAGGATAGCATGCCAGTCACAATGCTTGAGAGGTAAGAGTTTTGATTTCTGAAAATTAATTTTTAAACTAGCTGCCAACCCAAAATCTGAAAGAGTATCCATCAATAGACGAAGCTCCAAAGGACTGTTCTTTGGCATGAAGAATGAATCATCTGCATAAGCCTGTGCAATGAAAGGCCGTGAACCAGAAATCTGAAGCCCCTCTAACTGTCTAGTATCAACCAGATGATCCATGTAAAGAAGCAAAGGATGCGAAGCAATAGCATAGAACAGAGCACTGAGAGGGCATCCCTGTCTAACTGATCGTTCTAGAGTCCAAGACTCAGACAAATGTTTCCCTATAAAGCATTGAGCAGTGGAATCTGAGTAAAGCCAATATATGACATTAACTAGCTTTGGCCCAAAACCAAGTTTAGACATGATTTGAGAAACATAATCCCATTGCACCGTATCAAATGCCTTTGCCACATCCACCTGCATGACCAAGAAATCTTGAGCAGAGTATTTTGCATATTCCATTGCAATGAGAGTATTGGAGATATTATCATGTATATGCCTTCTTGGAACAAAACCATATTGCCTGGGATGAAGTCCATCATGAAGGATATCCTTTATCCGGTGTACCAACATTTTAGCAATAAGTTTATATATAACAGGCATCAAAGTGATAGGCCTCCAGTCATCCAGAGGTTTTTTGGGCAGAAGCTTAACCAGACCATGCTTCCAAGCTGAGGGAAGATGTTGATGCTGCCAGGCTACATTAATGAGCTTCATTGTTTCACACAGAGGTTTTTTGGGCAGAAGCTTAACTAGACCATGCTTCCAAGCTGAGGGAAGATGTTGATGCTGCCAGGCTACATTAATGAGCTTCAAGATTGGACCCTTCAATTCAGCCCAGAAGGCTACAAAAAATTCAACTGTCAAACCATCCCAACCTAGGGATTTATGTTTACCCAAATGCTTGAGGGCTTCATCCAATTCTGTATCTGAAAAGGACATTTCCAGCATTGAAGCTTTTTGCAAAGAAACAATAGGATTAACAAGCTCAATAAATCTGCTCCGAGCCAATGCAGCCTGAGATGTAGAAGAAGATGGTAGAGAAAAAAGAAGCCGAAAATGATCCAAACATTGTTTTTCTAGCTGAGATAAAGTCTGGGTCCAAAGACCATCCGATTTCCTGACTCTCATGATAGATTGACTTTGTCTGTACGTGTGTAAGTTTCGAAAGAAAGATTTCGAGGAGCAGCCCTTATCTAGCATAGGTTTAACTCTAGCCCTTGTCTGCCATTTGGAAAGCTTGCGTTTATCATTAGCATCAATTATGGAAGAAGCACAAGACAATGAATTCTGTTTAGAAGCAGAAAGAGACCTTGGATGGCTAATCTGTACCAAGGACTGCTTGTATGATTTTGCCCACTGGATATGCTGTCTGGTTTCTGCCATGTACCATCTTCCATATTCCTTAATGACATTTTGAATACGATGTACAAAGGAGTTCCAAGCAAAATCCAGATCCTCCTGAGCATGAGATAACAATGGCTTACAAGCCAATCTGATCATTTGCTGGAATTTTTCATGAGAAAGATATAATTGATTAACCTGCAAGTGTCTGGCTAAAGAGAGCTGAATGTCATCCAGAGGCATACCAAAAGAAAGGTTGAGCCAAAGTGGAGTATGATCAGATAGTTGTTGAGAATAATTAGTCCACATTTGACATGTATAATCATCATATTGCTGAGCATGAATAAGATACCATCTATCAAGCCTGGCCCAATATTCTGTAAAAGCATTATGATGATATGTGAATCCCAAAACCGAAGGGTGAGTTGCTGTCCATAAATCTGCAGTATGAAGAGAAGAAGTCATATGTTCCCATCGCTGGATTTCAGAGGGAATCATATGGGATTTATGTGTGGTATTGTCCTTCCAGTGAGGGGAATTATTAAAATCACCACAAAGTAGAGCATTTGAAGACCAAGGATATTGGTTAATGAAGTCCCACATTTGAGCTCTGGAAGCTGAAATTTGAGAGGCATACAAGGAGCCTATTTCAAAAATCTCTCCATTGATCATGCATTGGATAATCATCCATCGGCCACAAGGATCATTAAATGCTACACAGGGCTGCAGATCATGTCTGGCTAAAATGCACAACCCAGAGAATTGTCCAGATCCTGCATAAAATATATCATAGCCTGAAAAGAACCCATGCTGGCCAGCAAAAGAATGCTGATTATGTTCTTGAGACACACAACATCAGGATGAGTATTGTTTATATAATGCCATAGGAGCCTCCATTTATGCTGATTGCAGAGGCCCTGTATATTATAAGAAAAACATTTAAGAGAAGTACGCATGAAAATATGTACAAGAGATGAGCAGTCCTCAAAGAGAAAGGGAGGCATCAAGCCTCTGCTATTGCCACAGGGTCTTGCTGACCCTCAAAATTCAATTCCCTGACTAAATCATCTTCTTCACAAAGTGGAATACCCTTCTTAATTGCATTGACCCATGCTTTTGAGATGGGGCTGTCCGAAGAGGTAGAAGGTTGACCAGGAGATGGAGCAGAAGCATCCCAATTGCGAGATTGGAGAGGTCTTTGTTTGAGAGGCACCGTCTTCTTTGCATTCTGCCAACCCTCGTGAGAAGATGAATTATTTTCCACTAGCTCGCTTTTTCCTTTATCCTTGTTTTGGGCTAAATTGGCTTGGTTCCCTGTAGGAACTGAAGGCTTTGCTCCTTTAGCTTCAATCTTTTCCACATAAGTCTTTTGACCTCCTTTATTAGATGGCGGAGGAATGGCAGCTGGAGGAGGCGGATGAAGGATTGAGGGACACTCCGAAGCTAGATGCCCGAACTTGCGACAAGAGAAACAAGCTCCAGCAAAAATGCCCCATTTCAAAGTGAAATATTTCTTTCCCAAATTAACACCCTCAATCTCAACTGCAATAGAAGAGGGGGTTGGTCTAACAGTATCCCATAAGATGCAAAAACGATTTTTGTTACCTGTGGGACGAGGGGGACAGATCACTTGTCCCAATGTCATCGCTAAGCCTGGAAGCTCTGTTCTCATGTAATCTGGGAAATCAACGACTTCAACCCATACAGGGCAGTGATGTTTGATGAGATTCTGATAATCCTTATTAGGAGACCAGGGCATGATGTGCACCATTTGACGACCAAAAAATAAAGGGGACATTTCCAGCATCTTTTGTTTTATGAATGCATCCAAGAGATGAACTTCATAAAATCCTCTGGAGGCAAAATAGACTCCTTCTACATAGCATCCACCTAGGAGAGAATTCACCCATTGTCCCACATCATTAGCCGAGGGTATTTTACCTGGAAAAAAGATGATGGCTGCAGTTTGAGAGAGCTTCTTCAGAGGATGCACAAGAGAAGGCAACTTCATCTTGTAAGTGAGTTCCGGAGCAGGTAGTATCCATTCTCTTCTACTTTGTTGAAAATCCTCATTCAACATGTCAAACACATAGGAAGCATCTTCAGATGAAGGAGCTATGGGGGGCAGAGATTCCCTTGATTGTCTTTTAGGTTCAGGAGAAAGAGCTCTCTTGACATAATATTTGCTTGATTCTGCCATCGAGACTATTCGATTCAGCAGGAAGACACAGATCAGGAAAAAAGGGGGGACAGCACTATTGGAATGCAATCTTACAAGGAGGGGAAAAACAGAGACCTGAAGCGACTTATACAGAAGGGAAAAATTAGACCTGTAGCGAGGCACAAACACACACGCATACACACATACACACTCCTATACACGCACACAGGTCGAGCGGAAGAGATGAAGAAGAGCAGATTGGCGATGAGAAAAAAGAGCATCTGGGTACCCTCAGAAGGTCGCGTAGATTTGTGGTCACACACACACACACACACACACACACACACACACACACACACACGGGTTTGTTCATACACTTTTTTTTGGAAATAAAGGTTCTATTATGGAAAAAAACTACAAGAGTTAACCCAAGGTGGGATTAACTCAGAAGCATTGGAAAGATAGCTCAAACTGGGCAAGAGAAATCTGCCTCCGTACCACATCATATTATCCGTGTAGAGATGGCTGCCCCCCATTGGTAGTAGAGGCACTCACTCGATCAGTCTCCTTTATACATAGCACTTGGGCTCTCCCTAGAGACAGATATGCTCGCTTAGCCCTGGAGTCTTCACGACAGTTGGCATCACAGGGAGAAGGATTGTGTTGGTATGCACAAATGACAGCTTGGTTCCAACTGCATGGCTTTAGTATGGACAGGCTACCTCCATTTCAGTACTCCCTGGATGCACCCTCCCTCTCTCTCACACGGGCAAAGATTACGAGACTTATCAGGCAGGACTTGACTCAGCTGGACACTAGGAGGACATGGATACAGCCGACACACGAGCTTGGTACGAAGATGGCTTTCTATAGAGATCATCTTCTCCAGCTCACGGAGGATGGGTTTGTGATTAGACCCAGGCTCCAGCTACATGGATACTCATCTTTCTCATGGGGTACGGTGTGCTATTGGTCAGATGCGCACATCCTCACACCAGCGAGAGATTTCACACCAGCTAGAGATTGAGACTGGCAAATTCAGAGGAGTACCAGCTGAGGCCAGGATTTGTCAGCTGTGCCAAATGGAGCTAGAGACAGAGTTACATTACATATGTCACTGTCCAGTATATTATGAGATACGAGACCGTTTCACTGCCTGTTTAGAGAGGGTTTCGGACCACTTTCTAGAGTCATGAGATACCAAGATCAGAGATGCCTCGGATTATACTTGCTGGAGCTGCGTAGACATAGAGAGGGTCTCTTGAGAGAGAGACACCTACAGAGGCAGATTACAGACTTCTTTCGACCAGAGATTGAGCAGTCAGGCCAGCAGGCATTGCAGCTAGCCCCAGAGTATAGCCGCACCAGAGGTACATTGATTGATCCGGCTATAGAGCTGGGGCGGTCCAGGCGCCCCAAGATGAGAGGCCCATCTCGACACTGGCGGAGACTACAACAGAGGATCAGGACCATACTAGCACGGCATGGGAGACGTCCAGTCAGAGTACTCACCATGGAGGACATTAAGGATATCCGCCATCGACCGATGAGAGACATCTTTGGATAGTGATGTGTTGTCTCTGAACACTGTCTTGGTCTTCATTCCTGAGAAATGAGTCTGGCACTCTCACATCATCCCTTGGAGGATAATCCTGTCCGAGAACCTATCTCGCTCACAGGACTGCCATCCCCTCTGGCTTTGTGGAACACCGCCAACAAACCTCCTTGGAGCTCTTCCCGATCTTGTGTTCGTTGCCTTGGGCTTCGTATCCGTGCACTTTCTTGTACCTTGGACCTGTACACCATCATATGGGACTGAAACAGCGTTTAGCCTTGCTGAGCCTGATGCTCTGATACCAATGTAACACGCGGAAGCTCTGAGAGTCTTCTTTCAGCCCTAAACACCACTTAGAACATGCTGATGCAAAAATGTAGACAGTGTTGGGTGTTGGACTCACACACTCACACTCACAAACCTGCACATTAGGGTTAGGTGCAGGGTAGAGAAGCTCACACACAGAAATGAGAGAGAGAGAGAGAGAGAGCCAAAAGTGTGGTATCCACAAAATGCAAGTCAACCCTTGCATGTGTGCCACATCCATATAATATAGAACTACAAAATATTATATGTTAAGAGTGTCCTTTCACACTTGATGTCCAAGGGGAAAAACCACATGTGTGCCCTTGGTTAAGCCCTATTCACACATAGCACTACCATAAGTGAGCATATGCCTACAAATCCCCCCTGTAGTGGAAGTGTGAACCTGTACAAGGTAGCAGATTATTCTTTGTATGAGAGTAAGCCCAAAGCTTTGCGGAAAGCTTCAAACTTTTCTCGAGGTAAAGCCTTTGTGAATAGATCTGCAACATTATCCTGTGTAGGGCAATACGATAAACTGATCTCCCCTGCATGTAGCCTCTCTCTGACATAGTGATAATGAATCTCTATGTGCTTGGTACGTGCATGAAATACTGGATTTCGTGCCACGGCCATAGCACTCTGGCTATCAGTGAGAATGGTGGTGGGTGTCTGCTGACACTCACGAAGATCAGCCAATAGTCTCCTCAACCATACACAATCTACTGTAGCTGTAAAGACTGCCCTGTACTCAGCCTCACAAGTAGATGTAGCAATAGTGGGTTGCTTTTTACTCAACCAAGATATGCATGAGCTGCCAAGAAAAAAACAATTCCCACTGGTGGATTGCCTGGTATCGTAATCACCAGCCCAATCTGAATCACTGTATGCATAAAGCTGCAAGCTGCCCCCCCTGGGATAGAACAAACCAAGATCCAGGGTACCCTTAAGATATCGAAAAATGCGTTTGACTGCTTGCCAATGCTTTGTGCCTGGGCTGTGCATGAATTTGCTCAACAAAGACACCCCAAAAGATATGTCTGGCCTTGTGTTACACAAGTAAATGAGGCATCCCACTACCTGGCTATAAAGGCCGGCGTCAAAAGGCTCTCCAATATCATGCATAGTAAGCCGTACACCTGATTCTACCGGAGTAGAAATGGGCTTACATTCATCCATGTGAAACCTTTTTAGCAAACTTTTTATGTACTTAGTTTGCTGCATAACAATGCCATCATCTGTATGCATAAACTGTATGCCGAGATAGTAGTGTAAAGGCCCCGAATCTGACATATCAAATTCAGCTTTCAAATCAGATTTGAAATTTGAAATTTGTGCTTTGCTAGTACGTGTAATGAGCATGTCATCTACATACAAGATGACTATGAGAATATCAGCATCGGTTTTCTTCACATACAATGTGCTTTCAGCTGGACTATTCTCATAACCTTGGCTGGTTAGATGAGCATGTATCTTATCATACCAAGCTCTTGGAGCTTGTTTTAACCCATACAATGCTTTGTGCAACCTGCATACTTTATGTTCCTCACCAGGAACTACAAAACCAATGGGCTGATTTACATATACTTCCTCCTGTAAATCCCCATTTAAGAATGCAGTTTTGATATCCAATTTATTACCTTTCCATCCTTTATGGGCAGCCAATGCAATCACAGATCTTATTGTGGTCATTCTCGAAGTAGGAGCAAAAGTCTCTTCATAATCTATTCCCTTTTTCTGGGAGTAGCCTTTAGCCACAAGTCTTGCTTTGTACCTGTCAATAGTACCATCAGACTTTCTTTTGACTTTGTACACCCACTTTGTTCCAATTACATGCTTGCCTTTAGGCAATTCCACAAGATCCCATGTATTATTCTTCATGATAGAAGAAATTTCAGCTTGCATAGCTTGCAACCAATGCTCATTCTCATGTGCTTCTTCATAAGAAGAAGGCTCTTCTGAATCAAAGAGACCACCCATTGCGAATGCAGACTCCCCACGATGTACATTCAAGGCATGGCTGGAACTAGCCCTTGTTTTACCTGTGAGTGGAGCTGCAAGTTTGCTTTCTTGCAAAGTTTTCAGCAACCATCTTGGCACTGACTTGGCTGTGTCTATGGCTGTTTGCTCTTCCCCGACAACATCTTCCACTTCTTCCACAGAAGGGGGCTGAATGGCTGGCTGTTCCACATGTTGTACATGTGGATTTTCTTGTGTAGGGGCTGGCTGATCTGAATCCCCCCTAATTGCAATGGGTAAAAGTCCATCAAACATGTCCTGTATGCCTGTATCATTGCTTTTATACAAGCTGACCATGGGCTGTTCTGAATTTTCAGCAAATACCACATCTCTACTCACAAAAATCTTTCGTGTAGTTGGATTATAAAGATGGTATCCTTTGCTTTCATTGCTGTAGCCCACAAAAATGCATTTAATTGCTTTGTCATCAAGCTTTGTTCGGAGTTGTTCTGGCACATGTGCATATGCCAAACACCCAAATGTACGCATATAATCCACTGTTGGCTTTCGGCTATACCAAGCCTCAAATGGTGTTATGGTTTTCAAAGCTTTTGTTGGACACCTGTTCAACACATGAGTTGCACACATTATAGCTTCCATCCAGAATTTGTGAGGCAACTTTTGTGCTTTCACCATGCATCTTGCCATCTCCATGAGAGATCTATTTTTCCTTTCAGCTACACCATTCTGCTGCGGTGTATAAGGCACAGTACATTGGTGTTTGATGCCCTTTTGAAGCATATAATCCTTGAATGCATTTGACATGTATTCTCCATCTCTATCTGAGCGAAGTGTTTGGACTTTACATGCACACATATTTTCAGCCATTGCTACAAAGTGTCGAAAGCATGTAAACACATCTTCTTTCGCTTTCAAAGGGTAAGCCCAAGCAAACCTGGAGTAGTCATCAATGAATGTGACAAAGTAAAGATGCCCCCTATGGATGGTGTCCGTATTGGACCACATACATCACTATGTATGAGCTGTAATTTACTTTCAGCTCTAACAGCTCCATCTTTGGGGAATGGTTTCTGTTGCATCTTTCCCAAAATACACCCCTCACATACATGTCTTGGTGGAGACTCAAGAGGTGGCATATTATCAACCATATGATGCTTCTGCAAAAGCATCAAACTCTGAAAATTTACATGCCCAAAACGAGCATGCCATAGCTCTGCATCATGCATAGCAGGAGTGTGGGCAGCCACTGTATTTGCATCATAAGTGCGCTTGTCATAGCTGTCTAGCTTATACAAGCCTTTGTATCGTGTTCCAGAAGTGACTATTTCATAACCCTTTGATGGGTCTTTTACCAAACACTTCCCGTCTTCAAATTCAACCTTTAAACCTTGGTCGTTTATGGCTAAGATGGAGAGCAGATTTTTCTTTATTCCTGGAACATACAATACATTTTTCATACATATATTGGCACCATTGGCTGCAATAAGTATGACATTACCAATTCCCTTTACTGGATATGTGGTATGATCTGCACATGATACAGTGCGGCCATTTGAAGCATAAACCAAGTGCTGAAATACATCTTTGCATGAAGTGATGTGGCTCGAAGCACCACTATCAAAATACCATGATGCATTCTGTCTGTCAGATGCAATGCAAGACATATCAAGTGTCTGAAGCACCTGGTGTGTCACTAGTGCATGTGACCAACAAAGTGTACTCTTCCTGGATTACATTAGCTGATTGCTGTGCTTTGTCATCCGAAGAGTCTGCTACTGCATTGCCTGCTTCTTTCTTTTTCTCTTTTGCAATCCTTTTCCTACATTCACTGATGTAGTGTCCAGGCTTATGGCAGTAGTGACATTTTCCCTTCTTTTTGGGCTTGTTTGCATCCCCTTTGTCAGACTTTTCACCACTAGAAGAGGGCTGTCCATGACCAGCCTTGTTAGACTGTTGTCCCCCATGCTTAAAGCTCTTTGCTTTACCCTTATCCTTGGCTGTAAATGCCTTTTCTCCACCACGGTTGCTCGATATGTTTGCTCTTGTTTGCTCTTCCTGCAAGAGTAAACCCACGAGCTCTTCAAAAGTGACGGGATCACCACCTCCTCTCATCGAGAGGTTGAGAGAGGTGTGAAAGCCCAAGTAGGAAGGCGGTAAAGAATGAAGAGTGTTGGTGACCATCTGTCTGTCTGGGATAACCTCATCAATGTTGAGCAATTGTTCCTGCAAATCTTTCACTTTGGTGAGATGATCTGCCATAGAGTCACCCTCATCCATAGAAAGAAGATCAAATTGCCTCTTCAAGTAGGCAACTCTTGCCTTGTTGCGTACCTGATACATTGCTTCCAATGTGTCCCATGCAAGCTTCGATGTCTTGCATGAACGAATGTGCGGAATAATAGTCCTTTTCACTGAAAGGGCTATCAATGACATGGCCTGTGCATCTCTAGAGTCCCATCTCTTCTGCTCTTGTGTGGGAGCAGGATCTACATCAGGAGCTCTTTGAGCACCTCCCCTTTGAGGCGTGGCTGGTTAAATGGTATGTGGGCGTGTGTCATCACCACACACGATGCCCCAAAGCCCTTTGGCTACTAGCAAATTACGGATCATAAAACTCCAGAGGGAGTAGTTAGATCCATCCAGCTTGTCCTCCTGGGTGAGCACACCAAATACATCTGTAGCATTCTGTGCCATGTCAACGAAGTATAACTGCAAGCAAACCAAGCACCAATGTGCACTGCCAGGCAACCAAATGTCCTGCGCAAATGTATGCCTGCAAACCAAAGCAAGTGTAAACCTGCACCAAATTGTCCAATTACACTCAATGTGTGTACATACGCGACAAATCACAGCTGTAATGCCCAATTACATGCTCCAATCAGAAAATCCCCAATTTTTATGCACTCCAATTTGAAAATCCCCAATTTTTATGCACTCCAATTGCTTCAATGTGCATCTAATTGGCCAATTTTCACAAAGCTCCAAATTTCTACAAATGTAAGAGCTCCAATTTGCTAATTTTGACCTCAATTTTGAAAACCCCCAAATTTCTGCAAATAAGAGAGGTTCAATTTGCTGATTTTGACCTCAATTTCGAAAACCCCCAAATTGCAGGCAAAGCAAAATGCCCAATTTTCAATTTGTCCTGAAATTGGTAAATTCCCCAAATTGCACCTGCAATTTTCCTTTCAATCCGACTTGCACAGCATTCATTGTCTGCAAAATCGGCATATGACCTGCACTGCAATATCTGCAGATTTTTTATTTGGGTTTGATAAAAAATGTGTACTAGAAATACCTCATACTTGCAGAGTGTAGGCGGGGAGCACACTGTTGTTGCAGAGAATGCATGAGCAGGGCGAGCGGATGGCTGTGGGCAGCCGAGGGGCCAGTCGTAGGTGAGCAGCAGGCAGACGTGCAGGGAGGCCTGGAACAATGAGGAGTTGTCGGCAGGTAAACTCTTTTGTTGACGGGCAGCAGCCAGGTGGAAGCGAAGGTGAAGTACGGATCCAGCTGCAGGTGTCGGGCGAGCTGTCAGAACTGGAGTCGACTTGCGAGCAAGCGTGTTGGTGGCGGGCAGGCGAGCAGGCGGAAGCGGCAGCCGTGGGCCAGCACGGGGAGCGCTGAGCGCGAACGGATGGTGGCTGGAACGGGCGACTTCGACGGAGGCCGAACGGGAGCAGAGCGCCGATGTGCTGGGCGCTGCTGGGCACGGTGGTGTCGGGCGAGCGAGTCGGCGAACGGCGATGGCCTGAACGGAACGGAACGTCGACGGAGGTGCAGACGGTGGCTTGGACTAGCGACGGGCGAGCGGCCGGAGCAGGAACGTCGACGGTGGGGGCGGACGGCGGCCGGAGCAGGAACGTCGACGGTGGAGGACGAACGCTGGTCGGAACGGGGAGCGCTGACGGCCGGAACGGTGACGGAGCTGGTCGGCGCCGGCTGCAGAGGAAGCGCCGCTTGGGAGGCTGGGCGGAGGTGGTGGGCTCCCCACTAGTGCCGCCCGTATTTGGCGGCCGGACGGTGGAGCACCTGGACGGAACTGGCGGACGGACGTACGTCGACGGAAAAACACAACGTCGACGACGGAAATTCACAGTCGACGGAAAAAACACAGCGTCGACGGAATTTCACAGTTTTTTCTGCAGATTCTGCACACCCACCACTCCAGGGCCAGCTCCCAACTCTGATACCAAATGTTGGGTGTTGGACTCACACACTCACACTCACAAACCTGCACATTAGGGTTAGGTGCAGGGTAGAGAAGCTCACACACAGAAATGAGAGAGAGAGAGAGAGAGAGAGAGAGAGAGAGAGAGAGAGAGAGAGAGAGAGAGAGAGAGAGCCAAAAGTGTGGTATCCACAAAATGCAAGTCAACCCTTGCATGTGTGCCACATCCATATCATAGTAGCCAGGAGTTTCATAAAAAAGATTTTTGAAACGCGTTTCGAAACGTTTCATTGCCCGACCCAAAAGTATGAAACGGGAGGGGTACCTTGGGGGGGGGGGGGGGGGGAGACCCAACAATAGGGACCCTCAACAAGTTTCATATCAGTTTATAAGACTGCAAACAAACAACATGTCACCTTGATCTTATAGACTTAAAAATGTGTGAATAAAAGCAAGACATTGCAATTTGAAATTTGATTTACGAATCACGATATCATATCAATATTTGACATCATGATTCATGACATGCCAACCTTGGCCCCTGGATACCGAATTTAACAACTTACAAGTAACCAAATGACAATAAGATTGTCTAAATAGTAAAGACCAAAGAGTGGCAATCCATAAAATCATAAATGTGACATGAGCCATGGGCCATGGCCAAAGCAGCTGAGAGTCTGGCACATGTGACACATGTGGTACATAAAAAAACCGACATAAAAGATAATAGCTACAACTGTCAACAATGTCTAATGTCAACATGAGACATGAGTCATGACCATAAATCATAAATGAAGCTGTAAAAAAACGAGAATGACTAAGTAGATACTAGACTCTAGAAGCCTAGTCATCCTCCTCTGCATCATCCAACTCAATATCCTCGTCCTCATCCTGAACATCAGATGCCTCAGAAGCTGTGATCCAATCGGAAGAGTCATCTGCACCCTCTGCCACCGCTGCCTCAGGTCCAGCACTCGTGCTAGCACCATCTGTGCAAGGTGCAGCACTCGTGCTAGCACCATGTGTACCCACAACAACTCCAACCCTGGCTCGAGAGCGGCTACGGGTTTGCCTGGTTCCCTGCATCGCCTCCTCATATAACATGGTGTAAATGTCCTGCTCATCAGGTGGGATCTCTGGGATGTCTTTCACTTTCTCGATGTCGATTTTGTCGACATTTACTTGTATTGGCTCTATGGAATTGCCTCTTTGCTCAAGTAGACGGAGGTTGCAATGACAATAAACCAACCGCTCTAATTGTGCAGTGGTAAACTTGTTCCTTTTCTTTGTGTGGAAAAGGGCCCATGTACTCCAATTTCTCTCACAAGGACCTGAGCTGCAGTCCTGTGAGAGCACTCTCATAGCAAGCCTCCTCTGCAAAATTCAAATATGAAAAATCACACATGAGTCATGATTCATTATTCATGACACATGTGACATGAGCACAAAATTGTAATGAATACTCACCAGCTGCGGGGCACTTATACCATATTTCTCCCACCAAGATACGGGCTGCAACATCCCTGAATGCAATTCCGCAGTTGGTGACCCAAAATGCTTTCCTGTCTTGTTGCGGAAGGCAAGCTGCTGCTCCTCCAAGGCAGCCAACTCCCCCACATCTCCACCCACCCATGTTGTCACATACTCGGTCCAACCATCCTCCAACTCCTCACAACATGCCTGGTCTTCGTGTCTCCACAAAGGATGAAGAATGTGGGCCACCGCATGGATTGGTCTATGAAACCAATCCCAACGATCTTGCCAAATAGCACGAAGGCTGTCCTTCCTAGTTTTTTAAACATTACAATTTAGAATCTAGATGCACCAAGTTTAGAGCTGAAATTGAAGAGTTAAGAGTCAAGACAAAATATAATACTTACTCAATAGCAGAAATACCAGTTGCCTTTATAAGGCACTCCCCGAGTTTGTCCATGTACTCATACAAGAGGCCCATGGTGCTGCCCTCCATGTCGGTGATACGCAATACGCTGTAGAAAGGCTGTAAAACTCTCACCAATCCCTCTGCTGTTGCCCACCACCCACCACCCATAATAGTGCTTGCAAACTTATCTGACTTTGGACACTTATTTTCAGCCTCCCAATCATACCACTCCTTGGACACCACTAGTCGTAAGAGTCCCTTTCGGACTCTTACTACTCTGTCAAGCACTATGAACATATATGCAAACCTGGTGGTCGAGGGTTTACACAACTCCAACTCACCCTGTGCCCTGTAGATAGAAAGTATCTTGGGCCTCTTTGTGACAAATTTGACAATGAAGCGAGCTGTATTCAATATATCCTGCAACCAACCTAGCTTGCCCATATCCTCCATCATAAGATCTAGACTATGACTGGCACATGGTGTCCAAACAATACGTGGGAACTCATCCTGAAGCATGCGGCCCATACTGACACAGTTTGAACCATTGTCAGTCACAACCTGCACAATGTTTTCTGGCCCAACTTCCAACACAGCCTCACGCAAATGGCGCCAAATGAACTCTCCTGTCACCACTGTCCCTGGTTGGGATGCATCAATGGTACACAAAAACATTGTGCCCTTGCAGGAGGACACCAAGATGTTGTACACACTCCTCTTGCGTACATCCGACCACCCATCACAAAGCAATGAACAGCCGTACTTTTCCCATGTCTTCCTTAATGGCTGAATTTCATGATGCACCTGTGCACGCTCTCTACGAAGCTCTCTAGTGCGCATAGTCTCATAGCTGGGCCCCTCCCACTCATATCCAATTCGGTATAGTTAGCTCCCGAGTTGGCTCTTTCACAGCCTGTTTTTGAATACCTGCTTTTATGCTGCCTCTCTTGAGAGACCCCACAATCGGCAATTTAGAACGAGCCGCTACTGGCATAGAGCTCGATCTTACATAAACACCACCTGCATATGAGTCTTGGCTCTCGGCCACCTGTGTTTTTCCCCTCTTTGTCACTGCCTCTGAATTCTCCTCTTCCTCGATTCCTGTACCTGTGTTGGAGTCAATAACCCCTTCTTGGATTTTCTTCCAATCTTGTAGACTGTCCTGCACAACCTTTGGCACCTTGGGACAAGCAGAAATCCCCTCACCCTTCAAGCCAGACAAGTGGGCTTTGATGCGTGTTACACTCCCGCCAGTCACTAACAGGCAGAAATTGCATCTCCATTTTTCAGCTCCAGACCCACCATATCTTCCAAGAGAGGTGACGTGTGTCTACACAGCATCACGATTGCGACCCATCTATGGCAAAAGAAACAAAAAAAAAACTCCCTGTTGAAAGTTGAAAGTAAAAAAAGCTTCCTGTTCAAAGTTAATCACATTATGCTGCATGCACAGACTCTTTTTCAATTACACAATGCAATTTCTCTCTCAATTTCAATCTCTCTCTCTCTCTCTCTCTCTCTCTCTCTCACACACACACACACACACACACACACACAAACACGCGCGCACACACACACACATCTCAATTGAAATTTGAAATTTGAGATGTGTGTGTGTGTGCGCGTGTTTGTGTGTGTGTGTGTGTGAGAGAGAGAGAGAGAGAGAGAGAGAGAGAGTCTTGAGAGAGAGAGAAAGCTAGAGGAGAGAGAGAGAGAGAGAGAGAGAGAGAGAGAGAGAGGTAAAACCTGCTAGTTGCAAGGCTGTAGCAAACACGCACGCACGCTCTCTCTCTCTGTGAAACTCGCACGTAAGCTCTCTCTCTATGAAACGCGTGCGCAAGGCTGAAAAAGGCCCAAATTTTGAGCCGTACGTTTTCAAACGGCAAAAATCCCCAATTTTGACATTAAAAAAAAATAAGCATAAAAAACTCGTTTCAAATATAACGAAACGTTTCGAAACGTTTCGTACTTCAGTGGGGATGTGAAACGCGTTTCATTGCTACTGGGATCCATATAATATAGAACTACAAAATATTATATGTTAAGAGTGTCCTTTCACACTTGATGTCCAAGGGGAAAAACCACATGGGAAAAAGTGCCCTTGGTTAAGCCCTGTTCACACATAGCACTACCATAAATGAGCATATGCCTACAGACAGAAGGGAGAGTAGAGAGAGAGAGATAGCTGGAAATTCAGTATATTCATATGGTACAAAAAGGTACACTAAATCTCATAAAAGGTGGAATACACCAAAATACTTCTAGTACTTGACCCACACCCTAAGGGGGAGTGAATGAACATAACAATGAGCACCTATGCCTGTATATAGGCTCTTGGACAATAGAAGAGCTGGCCGACTGGTAGTTTTCTCCATTACTGTTGATGCGCCTCCAGCTGCCTCTCATCTGGTTCAGCCGACAGACCTTCTTGAAGCCAACAGTACCCTCCTTGCAGCCGACAGGTCATCCCTATCCCCTTCTCCTAGTCCACACTAGCCAAAATAGCACTCTATGCTCCAACTTCTGGTTCTTATCATCTTTTTTCTGGCTGCCCCCTTCTGGACTAGCATCAGGATATGTCCATGGGAAAACATGCACATGACACTCCTCAAAGAGACTTTCAGCGGTTCACTAAGTCTTTAAATTCACGTGAATAATTTTCAAGGTCTTCTTCCCCATCTCCAGCTTAACAACTTTTGAAAGTTGTCAAACTTGTTGATATAGAGACAAAAGCTGCTCTGAAGACAAGTTGAAAATCAGCCCACGTCATCCCCTTTAAACAGAGATCCTTCAACGAAGCAAATGCTTTATGCTGAAGCGTAAGCTGTATCTGACTGACATGGTGATCATTAGTGTATCCATACCATAGTCACATGAGAATGCGTTTCTGGAGTGAGAAACCCCGAAACGCAAGAAACGTTTCGAAACGTTTCAGAAACTCCTAATTTTTTTGGTTTCTCAAAAAAAAAATTTTGTTTCTCGAAATGTTAAAAGTTCCTATTGTTTGGAACTTTAGCAATGCAAAATTATATAGAAAAAAAACCGAAACCTTGGCGTTTCTTAGTTGAAGGCCGAAACGTTTTGCCCCGAAACCCCAAAAACCCCGAAACGTCAAAAACCTCGAAACATCGAAAACCCCGAAACGTTTCTGGTGACTATGATCCATACAGATCGAAAAAAGCATTCCACTTCCCAAGCCAACTATCGCTCCTCACACTCTTTTGGCTTTCCCAAGAAGGGATCTGGGTGGGAAAAAATCTATGTGAGAAGTTCACTAGCTGTAGCTTGGGGAGCCTGGGAGTGTAGTAACTCCTGTAAACATCACTCCAAATCAAGAACTCTGGAATACAGTGAAGTTACAGGAGGAGAAGGAGATTCACAGGGATGAGAAGTAGGTGATGGCTGTCCGAGAGGCAAAGGAGGTTGCATAAAGCCCATATATTGTTGATATGGGTGAGATATGAAGCAAAAGCAAGGAATCATTATCCGTGGGTTTCATCAAAACTGGCTGCCCTCAAGAATAAACAACTTATTGTTCTCCATCTATCACTATCTAGTACAGTTTATCTAAAGTAGAGCAAACCTTGTATATTTATTGATCAAAGAGCCTTCTAGAACCGATTCCCAACCACCAACATATCGCAATCAATTATACTCACTAACCTAGTTGCTTCAAAAGAAGGTTGGTTTCCTAAGCAGCCTCGTCGAAGTGTCTATAGATCCATAAAACCTTGAGCAAAGGTGATCCCATATAGTATCTTTGAGCAAAACCAGCCAATATCTAGAAAAAAAAAACAAAACGAATAAATAAAGCATGTACTCTCCTAATTTTACTACCACCACTCAAGAAGCCAAATCTACTTTGGCAACCGTCACCGAGCAAGCCAAATCTACTTTGGCAACAATCTAGTACAACCATTCATTCACAATACTCTCAAAGTTAGTTGCAACTAATCCTCAATGTCAAAAAATCTCTGAGTAGTTTCTTTGGTATTTCACAAGTTGAAACTTGGGCATAGCTTGATTTTCTTGTAAAGCTAGTCTACAAAAATCAATATATGTGTTTGTCAATTTCTCCATAGGAGCAACTTAGAAGAAATCATCCAAACCTTAATATAATAAGTGTCATATATCTTTGTTTGTGTTGCAAGAAAGAAGTAGGTATTTTTTCATGGTTGCTTGCATGATGGAACCTTGTGGATTCTAGGCGGAGAGAGAACAAGAAAGAAAGAAAGAAAGATATATTAAGCATCTACTAAGACCCAATGGGCCTATGAGACCAAAGTGATACAATAGTGTCATGGCATATCTCATCATGGAATGGAAAATAAAACATAATCATAGCTATCTCACTAGGGTGATACAAAACTGTCCATGGAAACTCATCATGGAATACTAAGAACATAGAAACATGAGAGCAACATTAGCTCCGAGTAGATGGTATACCACTCCAAAATATCAAGCATGGGGCTAATGAGTATGGCCAAGAGGTCTCCCTTAGCTATGTCATGTGGAAAGGTAGTTCGATGGCAGTGGAGCATGTCCTGGATCTGGAGCTGATGAGGTGATCGTGGCCGACGGGGGGGTCGAGGGCATCGGGCACGCTGGAGTGTAGAGGCTTGGTCTGAGGTAACTCCTCTCGGGCGAGGTAGGTCCAGAGCAGCTCGTGGAGGGTCCACAAGATCCACTATGTTGGTGTCCTCCACCTCTTGGGTTCGGAAGAAACTGGTGATGGTTGGTTGGCGAGCGAGGGGGCGGGGTGGCTGGGGCCGAGGCACTCTCAAGAAGGTGTCCCTGTGTCTGCGGAGCTCAAGCAGGAAGAGGCCCAAGCAACGCTGGTCCTGGAAGTCAATGATCCTGGAGAGTGGACCGAATCCCTCACGAAAGATAGTGAAACCTCCCGTGGATCTCATAGTATACTGGGTAGCGGCATATGTAATGCTCCTCCGTCTCAACTTGTGTGTGGCATAGTCGGCAGATCCTCTCCTCTCTGGGTCTCCGTATGAGCTTCCCGGCTCTGAAGATGCGCTCAGCTCTACCTGTCTCCACTCTGAGGCGGTGGGATGAAACCCGTATCTGGCCAATTGCAATCTGCATGGCATGGGACTTGTGAACACTCAAGTAGCCCGGCTGCTGGATGAATCCATCCTCAGTGAGTGTGAGGAAGTGATCCATGCAGAGCCCATATACTGAGAACCAAGTGGAAACTAGTGCATACTATACTCCAGAGTGGCCCTCAAGTGCCAGCTGTCTAGAGGACTCCAGGGCAAGCCTCAGGTACCTCTGGGGATCCATGTGATTGATGCGATGGAGGTATGTGATTGTCTAGAAGAGTGCATCCACTACCATCGGGGCTGCATCAAACTCTGCTTGGATAATCTGGTGTGGGACTAATGGCATGCTGCGGATCATACGGGAGAACATCATGACCTGGGGCCTCTCAACTCGCTGCAAATCCTCATTGGATAAATGTGCCCCCCAGAAGGCTGCTCCATACATCAAGGCTGATGTGACGAGGGTGTCAAAAAGCCAGCCCTTCGTCCTGGCCTCTTAGAAATGTGCCTGGAAGCACTGTCGCTCAAGTAAGCTGAAGGCTGCATATCCCAACGTCACTCTGGCATGTGCTACAGGAACCATGATAAAGCGTGGGCCACTAAAATTGACACCAAGGTAGACATAGGATGAGACAATCTCCACAGGATCCCTTCTATATGTGAAGCTCAATCTGGATGTGAAGGGGCGAGAGGTATTGAAGACCATTACCTTGGTTTTACCAAGGTTAACAGAGAGGTCCCGCTGAGTGCAAAAGTCATGTAAGGCATCCAATTGTCTTTGAAGCCCTTCAGCTGAGTTTGAGAGGAGGACGATGTCATCTGCATAAAGTAGTATGGGGATCAATATGCTTGCCAGTGTGGGACCAGCCCCACCTAATCCATCAATTAAGCTCGAGATCTCATCAATGTAAAGGCCGAAAAGAGTGGGTGATAGAGGGCAGCCCTGTTTCAACCCAATAGTGCTGGAAATCTCCTGTGATGTACCTCTTGGGGCTCTCACTGGTCCGCTGACGGACTCATAGAGGGCGATGATGCTCCAAACCATGTCAGATAGGACTGCAATCTCCTGTAGACGGTGTAGGAGTCGGGCTCAGGGTATAGTATCAAAAGATTTGCAGAAATCCACAAAGCAGTAGTAAATCCTCTGATGTCGTGCTCTACCCTCCTCGATGATGGCACGGAGGGTGAAGATGTGGTCAAGGGTAGAGTAGCTCCTTTGAAAGCTAGCTTGTCCTAAGGCTCTGCATCCGTGGCTCTCTGCAAATGAACTGAGTTCCGCCTCTAGCACTAATCCATAGACTTTAGCCAATGTGTGGCCAATCATGATCGTCCTGTAGTTATTAGGATCAAGTGGATCTCCGGCTTTGAGGATGGGGGTGATGGTGTTGGTGGACCAAGAGGGTGGAAATCCTTCACAAAGGGCTCTATTGAACATGTAGGCTGGTAGGGGCGCTAGGGTATCATCGGCATGCGAGATGTACTCGGCAGTGAGTCCCTCATGATCTTGGGCTCGCCCATTGCGTAGTCTACGAATGGCCTTGAGGACCATGCCCTTTGTGAAGAAGGTGGAGGTGGTGGGGTGGGGATCTGGTGGTGGGGGTAGGGGTGGTTGATGGGGGATATGATAGAGGGAGCCAACATAGGAGTGCCATGTGACCGGGCAGGTGATAGGTGTGGGAGGGCGATGTTCTCGGAGTTTCCTCTAGGCCTCTTCGCAATTCGGCCCGAAGAAAAGTTGGTATAACTCATCGTCTTTCCGAGCATAGAACTCCCGTTTCTTGCGTTGGGTGAGCCGTTGAGAAATCGGTTGCGCTTGGTGCTTCGTGATTTGCCCAATCCGTACCTTATGCCTAAGACGGGAGCGTGTGGCCCGTCATTTGTCATAATACCAACAGTTCTGGGGCATGGAACCGCAAGGTGGCTTGGCGGTAGACCGCCACGTGCAGATGAAAGAAGCAGTGGCAGATGTGTGGAGTATGGTGGTGAGCTGTGCTGTGAGGGTGGATAGGGGGACAATAGGTTCCACATCTTGGAGTTGGCGGTAGATGTGGTTGGAGTAAACAAGGTCAAGCTCGTGATAAAAAAGGACCTGAGTGTAATGTGAGATGGGGAGTGGTGGTGGTGGAGGGATGGGTGGTGTGCAGGTAAGAGTGAAAGAGAGGTAGGCATGGTCAGCTTCAAAAAGGGTGGCGGAATGGAGAAGTCGGGGAGAAGGTGGGCCAAAGTCGGAGATCCCATAAGGTAGTCCACAGATAACGAGACCATGTGCAGCTCCGAGCTCTAAGAAATATCTCCCATACACTGTGACCTCCTCATGGTCCTGTGATGATCGCAGCAGCCTATGTCAGTGATGTCCAGCTCCTGTAGTCTCATAGGGTCGTCTAGATCGAGTAGTGGGACCTATTGACTTCCCATCCTGGCGTTGAAATCCCCGAGCAGGAGGGCTTCCCCCAGCTGTGAGAACTCCATGATATCCCCATATAATGGTAAGTACGGTGACTGGCCATGCTGTGCGGCGTAAGGGGAGTGGCGTAGTGCAAAATAACACACAGGAATGTGGATGACTTTGTCACTGCTAAGCTGTAGCCGCACCCAAAGATACCGTGCATCCTCGTCCTTCCGGCGGACGATGCTGAGAATCTGTCGGAAATGGAATCTAAAAAGGATAGCTACCCCCCCAGAGCCACGTACTCCTCCTGATGTGCGAGCTGACTCCCACTCATACCTGGCTATGTATGGTAAGCCCCTCTTAGGGCTTTGATGAGTCTCTGTATAAAAAATGACATCCTTGCCTGTGAGAATCTCGCTCAAGCCTCTTGGATTCGACCACAGCATGCCATTGCAGTTCCATACTGCCAACCTAAGATGTTTGGTCTCATAGACCCCGTGTCCCTATTTGGGACGGCGCTCAGTGATAATATGACTACCGTCTTTGTAGATAGCCCACTTGCCTGCTCTGCGGGCCTCATGAACGACTAGTCACCATCGCCTCACGTCGGTGTGCCACTTGTGTTGGAGTGAGATCGTCTCCCATGTACACCTGTGTGCCCTTGAGGGCAGCCCGCTTGTCTAAGAAGGCCTGTCTGCTGGTGGCATCAGGGAATCTAATGATGAGGGGCCGCTCTCGTGTCATATCCTTGCATGCCCTCCATGTATCTGCAAAGGGGGGGGGCGATCCTGTCCACTCCTAGCATCTGGCAAAGCGTCATGGCATCCTCCTTGGGGGAAGTCCCCCGCGTGTAGCCCCCGTGCTCGCACATGGAGGGCCCTATCCTTCTTGCATGTACACCTGTGTGCCCTTGAGGGCAGCCCGCCTGTCTAAGAAGGCCTGTCTGCTGGTGGCATCAGGGAATCTATCGTCTCCCATGTACACCTGTGTGCCCTTGAGGGCAGCCCGCCTGTCTAAGAAGGCCTGTCTGCGGGGGGGGGGGGGGGGGGGGGGGGGGGGGGGGGGCGATCCTGTCCACTCCTAGCATCTGGCAAAGCGTCATGGCATCCTCCTTGGGGAAGTCCCCCGCGTGTAGCCCTCATGCTCGCACATGGAGGGCCCTATCCTTCTTGCGTTGCTCCTCCTTAAGAGTCTCATGTATGATGCTCTGCGGGGGTTTGTGCTTCTTCACCACCTCCACCCAATCTTTCTTTATTGGTCTGCAGTTCTTCCTGCAGCTTATCACACGCAACTTTCAACTGCTCCAAGTGAGTCCTCAAACCCTCCTGAATATTCAGTTCCCCTTCCTCCACTGTATGATCCTTGACCGTAGCCTTTAGGGCTTCCATTTCTGCCCGGAGTTCCCCTATTATTGGGGCAGCCTTTGGCATTCCTGTTTGTTGCAGCTGGGTCTCTTTCAACATCTGAATCACTTCTTCCTGGTGGTTCACCTGGGCATCTTGTTGTTCTTTCCCTTTATCTCCTAAAGAAAGAAAGATATATTAAGCGTCTACTAAAGACCCAATGGGCCTATGAGACCAAAGTGATACAATAATGTCCATGGCATATCTCATCATGGAATGGAAAATAAATCAGAAAGAAAACATAAACATAGCTATCTCACTGGGGTGATACAAAACTGTCCATGGAAACTCATCATGGAATACTAAGAACATAG